>NW_027125975.1:0-17982 GCF_037325665.1 Littorina saxatilis | reverse complement strand
TTTCAAACTGGCATAGAAATTATGAGCATACCAGAATTATTTTCCTGTTAGACTGTCTTCTTCTTTTTCTTCTTCTGCGTTTGATATTCAATTCATGGCTGTCATATCGTCAGGTCAGTGGCTGCCATGAAGTCTGCAGTCTTCAGTGTCGGACTGTCAAATTAGATGATATTGTAAAGAAAGTAAGTAACATCTCATGATATTCTAACTTCAATTACATCACCTGTCTCACAGTCTGCCTCTTTAAAAATTAATGAATAATTTCAGTAACATAATTTTTGGGTAAAACATAAAAAGGTATGAGAAATAATCCTTACTTTTTTTGTAATAACCCTCACCACCAATTGTTTTATTTCATTTCCATTTTAACAGATTTACCACCTCTCCGAAAGCCAGAAATACACTTTAAATCCCACGCCCCCCCCCCCCCCCTACATAAACTAATTAAATAACTAATTAAGGAAAAAAATCCTTACATCATAAAAAGTCAGAACCACCAAAACCACCACCCCCCCCCCCCCCCCCCACCCATCCAATAAAACCTGAATACAAAAACACTTCAAAATAAAAAATGAAAACATTTAATTCCACTTACAAAATATAAAAGTTGTTATGCTTTATTTTCATTATCTGTTTACAAACACATAAATTGCTGTGCAAATCTTTTTAAAAACATCAATGCCTGAGACACCAGTAACCTGTTTATATTGTTGACCTTGTAGCTTTTCAGTTTAAGAGGCTGTTCTGGAATCTGCACTAAAGTCAAACATAACCATGAATACCGTGGGAAAAATATTACATCACCAAGACCGAAAAAATAACACCAACCGACACTCCTCACCCTTATTTCACCCACTATGCCAACCCAAAGACTGGAAAATAATAATCAAATACAGAATGAACAAAAATGCTTGATTTCATTTCTTCAATGATAAGTTGAAAATCTTCATTCTTCATAATAATGTTATTAGCATAATGTGTAATTGCCACAATTTACAGAGTTTAATTAAAAAAAAATGATGCGATAAAAATCAAAGTGAAAACATTTGTTTTTATACTGATACCTTATTTACCTTGTGGCTTGTGTGCCTCAGGTTTAGGAGCGGCTCAAACGTCCTCTGCTCCTCAGTCTGCAAGAAATTAAGCGATGGCCTGAAGGAGAATGAAAAAGATCCTTTGTCAGCACCCTGTGTATGTGTGTGGGTGGGTGTGTTAGATAAATAGGTGGGGGGGGGGGGGGGGAGGGGGGGGGGGGGGAGGTGCAATAGCTACCACGCCTAATGCAGTCTGCAAAACAAGTGCAACACTTCTACAGAGCTTTTATGATACAAACTACAAAGCTTCAAATAAGAAACACATTACAATCAAATGAAAGCTGAGCCTGTCATTGCAAAATAAGGAATATACAACAATCCAGTGGCATGTAAAATATTGTTCCTTCAGAAAGATGGCTCTGACAGCAGAAACAATTTAACTTGAAGTTTGAGTCCAAAATTATTTCTCTACATTAGTGAACGTACTTGCAGTAATACCCCTCACACATGAACTATTCACAGACTGAATAACAGTGTGTTCCCAATGTTGCTTCCGTGTATCGGTTAGATCCATCTCGGTTAGATCCATCTGCAGAGTACGGATTGTCATCCGTTTAATATTAAAAAGGAAAAACAATCAGAACTTGTCATCAGTGATCAACCTACCTTGCAAGAGTGGGGTGAAACACTCACTTCCTGCCAACATGTCTGCAAAAAAAAGAGGAAACAATACCAATGGAAGCTTAAAATGGTTCTTTTGTTCAATATGTGTACACGTGCTTCATTTCTGGGGTGAAAGTGTAAAATATATTGATGGATTGATAGAACAATATTGCCTCAAGTTCACCGCACCAAAAAATACTTATCAATCAACATTGTCATCACTCGATCAGCTGTTCCATCTCTTTCATAAGTGTGTGTGTGATGGTGTGAGCGTGTGTGTGTTTGTGTACGTGTGTGTGTGTTTGTGAACAAGCGTTGAAAAACGTATGTTTACCTTGCTCTAGATCTACCGACTTTCGTAGGCGGAGACTTCTCTGCCGTGACAGCGGCTTCGTTTCCCTGGCAGAATTCAACATCTTGTACAGATCTGCCGGTGATTTTCATTTCCTCCGCTTCTAGAGTCACTTGATCCACAGATTTAACGAACATTGAATGTTCTTTTAGTTCTTGTGACGGAAGTAAAATCAAGGAATTAAGTGGGCATTCCTGAGCCCTCTGCTGGCTTCATGTCCACAAAGTAAATCGCACAAACTTGCAGGGTTTGGGGGGTAGTTTATTACTTTGAAGAAGAACAGCTAGTCGTCGCTGCCCGTTCAGCATTCTTCGCGCGACTTTTGTTTTGCAGAGGAAGGCATATGCAGTTTTTTTCCTGATGAATGTTGCCAGGGTGCACAAACTGAGAAAGCATTCCCGATTTTCCACAATTTTCTACTTCTTTACAGTCTTTTGCACAACATGATTTATAACTGCCGGTGTACGTCTAATTCATGATGCCAACCAGCTGGGTCAAAAGTTACGTTCGAGAAAATACTCGTTGAACTAAGTTCCAAACGAATGTCAAAGCCAGTTCTTGACTGGTTTTGAACTGAAGTTGGGCTCCAAATGAAAATAAACACTTCCTCCAGCTGCGCGACCGATTGATAACAACAGTTGGAACTGGTAGGAAGATGAACAGGTCTTGCGAACTGGCTACACACTGTTACGGTTCAAGTTTAAGTTCAAAGTAAACACTCAACTGAGGTTGCAGGTAATGGCGGACTTGACTTCCTTCATAACCAAATATCACTCTTCTGACAAAAAAAACGCAAATGCTATGTTAAACCGGAAAATACGTAAACCGGAAAAGGAAGCGCATCAAAACCAAAATGGCAGCCTCCATGAAATACGAAAGGTCACGGAAAAAAGTCGTGATGGGATTCGTTGTGCCCGGCTACGTGCTACAGTTGGAGATGGAAGTTCACCAAAAATGGGGACCATACTAACAAAAATACGGTGGGTAAAATAGGCGCCCCCATTTTTTCAGCAAACGCCACCCCAGGCCGCTTTGGACGGGTAGAAATTCCGTAGTTTCCAAGTCTATGGATAAAGCTCGCGTAAGAAGAATACGTCACGGTCGAAAGTCTTTGACGTCAATTAATGCATCATGACGTCATGCCTCCCTGTAGTCTTTCTCTCTCGCGCAGTGTGTGTGTTTGTGTTCATTTTGTGCACATGTGTTAGTGTTACTGTGTGTGTGTGTGTGTGTGTGTGTGTGTGTGTGTGAGTCTGTACTCGTATGTGTGTGGTGTGTGTGTATTTGTGTGTGTGTGTGTGTGTGTGTGTGTGTGTGTGTGTGTGTGTGCGTGCGCACGCGTGCAAGAATCTGTACTCGTGTGTGTGTAAGTGTGTGTGTGGGCATAAGTGTATGTGTGTGCGTGTATGTGTGTTTGTTTGTAAAGGTGTGCATGTCCGTCTGTCCATATGTGCGTATGGGTGTGTGTTTTGTTTGTATGAAGTTTTTTGTTAGAGAGTGAGTGAGTGCGTGTGAGTGAGTGTGTGTGTGTGTGTGTGTGTGTGTGTGTGTGTGTGTGTGTGTGTGTGTGTGTGTGTGTGTTTGAGAGAGAGAGAGAGTGTGTGTGTGGGTGTGAATGTGTGTGCATGAGTTTGTGTGTATGTTTGTGTGTGTATGAGTGTGTATATGTGTTTGTTTGTAAAGGTGTGTGTGTCCGACTGTCTATGTGCGTATTTGTTTGTTTGTTTGCTCAACGCCCAGCCGACCACGAAGGGCCATATCAGGGCGGTGCTGCTTTGACATATAACGTGCGCCACACAAAAGACAGAAGTCGCAGCACAGGCTTCATGTCTCACCCAGTCACATTATTCTGACACCGGACAAACCAGTCCTAGCACTAACCCCATAATGCCAGACGCCAGGCGGAGCAGCCACTAGATTGCCAATTTTAAAGTCTTAGGTATGACCCGGCCGGGGTTCGAACCCACGACCTCCCGATCACGGGGCGGACGCCTTACCACTAGGCCAACCGTGCCGGTCTATGTGCGTATAAGTGCAGGGGCGGACGAGGGGGGGGGGCACAGTGGGGCACGTGCCCCCCCCCCCCTCGAAAAAAAAAAGAAGAAGAAAAAAAAAAGATTTTTCTATGCTGATTCTATGACCATTTCTAAGTTCAAATGGCACCAGATGGCACCATTTTGCTTCTTTAGGCAAAAAAAATTTCCGGGGGGGGCATGCCCCCGGACCCCCCTAGCAAATTCGGGCGCTTCGCGCCCATCACATTCACTTTGGATTCAAAGTGCCCCCCCCCCCCCTTACAAACCATCGATCCGCCCCTGAAGTGTGTGTTATGTGTGTATGAGATTTGTGTCAGTCAATGTGTGTGTGTGTGTGCCTGTGTGTGTGCGTGCGTATGTACAGTGTGTGTGTGTGTGGGTGTGTGTGGGGGTGTTTGTTTGTTTGTTTGCTTAACGCCCAGCCGACCACGAAGGGCCATATCAGGGCGGTGCTGCTTTGACATATAACGTGCGCCACACACAAGACAGAAGTCGCAGCGCAGGCTTCATGTCTCACCCAGTCACATTATTCTGACACCGGACCAACCGGAGTGTGTGTGTGTGTGTGTGTGTGTGTGTGAATGTGTGTGTGCATGAGTTTGTGTGTATGTTTGTGTGTATATGTGTTTGTTTGTAAAGGTGTGTGTGTCCGTCTGTCTATGTGCGTATTTGTTTGTTTGTTTCCATAATTGTCAGGGCGGTGCTGCTTTGAGATATAACGTGCGCCACACAAAAGGCAGAAGTCGCAGCACAGGCTTCATGTCTCACCCAGTCACATTATTCTGACACCGGACCAACCAGTCCTAGCATGCGCTAACCCCATAGCAATGCCAGCCGCCAGGCGGAGCAGCCAGTAGATTGCCAATTTTAAAGTCTTAGGTATGACCCGGCCTGGGTTCTAACTGCCACGACCTCCCGATCACGGGGCGGACGCCTTACCACTAGGCCAACCGTGTATGTGCGTATGAGTGTGTGTATTGTGTGTATGAGATTTGTGTGAGTCAATGTGTGTGTGTGTGTGTGTGTCTGTGGGTGCCAGTGTGCGTGCGTACATGCGTGCGTATGTACATGTGTGTGTGTGTTTGTGTGGGTGTGTGTCTGTTTGTATAAGAGATAAAGAGAGAGAGGGTTGGTTTGTGTTTGTGCGTGTGCGTAAGTGTATGTGTGTGTGTATGTGTGTTTGTTTGTAAAGGTGTGTATGTCCGTCTGTCTAAATGTGCGTATGGGGGTGTGTTTTGTGAGTACAGTGAAGTGTGTGTGAGAGAGTGAGTGAGTGCGTGTGAGTGAGTGTATGTGTGTACGTGTGTACGTGTGTAACTTGGGTGTGTGTGTGTATGTGTGTGTGTTCGTGTGTGTGTGTGTTTGAGAGAGTGAGAGAGAGAGAGAGAGGTTTGTCTTTCGCTGGGGTATGCAGTGCCTTGGCGTTGCACATCTACTTAATTTTCGGAATTCGTCTCTTGTCCCTGTCTTTAGCATTGGAGTAGGGAGCTCTTGATATTTAAGATCTACATTCACACCACATTTGAAGGAGTTGTCAGTGTTCCCAAGCCGGTAGCTCAACAGACGTAAAACTCCGATAGTCAGTCTGCACCTCTGTATAATCTATCATTTCGTCGCTTTGATAGCAGATGTTGACGCACACACATAAAAATGTCAGATCTGATACGGGCAACATGTTCGCTGCGGTACAGTAAACTTGAACTTGATTGTTGCCGTGTGACATTTAGTATTATCATTTTTACATTTAGTCAAGTTTTGACTAAATGTTTTAACATAGAGGGGGAATCGAGACGAGGGTCGTGGTGTGTGTGTGTGTGTGTGTGTGTGTGTGTGTGTGTGTGTGTGTGTGTGTGTGTCTGTCTGTCTGTCTGTCTGTCTGTCTGTCTGTGCGCGTGTGTGTGTAGAGCGATTCAGACCAAACTACTGGACCGATCTTTATGAAATTTGACATAATAGTTCCTGGGAATGATATCCCCGGATGTTTTTTCCTTTTTTTCGATTAATACTTTTGATGACGTCATATCCGGCTTTTTGTAAAAGTTGAGGCGGCACTGTCACACCCTCATTTTTCAATCAAATTGATTGAAATTTTGGCCAAGCAATCTTCGACGAAGGCCGGACTTCGGTATTGCATTTCAGCTTGGTGGCTTAAAAATTAATTGATGACTTTGGTCATTAAAAATCTGAAAATTGTAATAAATATTTTTTTTATATAAAACGATCCAAATTTACGTTCATCTTATTCTACATCATTTTCTGATTCCAAAAACATATAAATATGTTATATTTGGATTAAAAACAAGCTCTAAAAATTAAAAATATAAAAATTATGATCAAAATTAAATTTCCGAAATCGATTTAAAAACACTTTCATCTTATTCCTTGTCGGTTCCTGATTCCAAAAACATATAGATATGATATGTTTGGATTAAAAACACGCTCAGAAAGTTAAAACGAAGAGAGGTACAGAAAAGCGTGCTATGCAGCACAGCGAAACCACTACCGCGCTGAACAGGCTCGTCAGTTTCACTCCGTAATGCACAAGCGGCGGACTACGGTCATTGTGAAAAAATGCAGTGCGTTCAGTTTCATTCTGTGATTTCCACAGCTTGACTAAATGTAGTAATTTTGCCTTACGCGACTTGTTGTTGATTACTGAGAACATTCTGTTATACTGCCTGCCCTTCTCTTTCATCACCTCGCCTTTCAAATAAAGATTGAAGGCCGGAGGGAAAGACGGTGGGTGGCAGTAAAAGATGAGACAGAGAGGGAGAGAGGGAAGGAGGGAGGGAGAGACAGAAAGAGAGAGAGAGAGAGACAGAGAGAGACAGAGACAAAGACAGAGACGGAGAGAGAGACTGAGAGAGAGAACTGAACAAAACTGAACTTTATTTAACAAGAATGGAGATTTAAGACTGGGCTTTTTTACGAGAGAGAGAGAGAGAGAGAGAGAGAGAGAGAGAGAGAGAGAGAGAGAGAGAGAGAGAAAGAAAGAAAGAAAGTGTGTATGTGTGTGTGTTTCTCTTTGTCTGTGTGGGAAGTTCTCATGAAAGAAGTCAGACAGAACAAGCAAACAAATAAATGTCGCTGTTTTCGGGGGGAGGGGGGAGGGAGGTGGGGTATACATTTTCTTGTATTGATCGTTTTTAATTCAAGCTGGTACAATGGAAAGGCAGTGTACAAGAGGTTAAGACAGTCGTCCAAAAATTGTGGTTTCAGCATCAAACACTTTTTCTCTTGGCCTAGAAACCAGACATGCTTTGAAGCCAGGAGGGTCCGCATTCAGAAACCTGCTTCTTCTTCTTCTTGGCGTTCGCAGAGGTTACACGATCAGTCCAGCACTGGTGATAAATGTTGTCGTTTTCTCCAACTCCTGTCGACTGCCGTATAGTTTGGTCTGCAAGGGAGTTGGTGACGGCCACACTTCTTTTCGTTCCTCATCTAGTAAGGGACATCGCTGTAAGATGTGTTCCGCTGTTTGGTCTTCTTGACCGCAGGCACAGGTTGGTGATGGCGCCAGCTTGAACTTTCGGTTCATGTGAGCATTGAGCCTGTTGTGGCCAGTACGCAGCCTGATGAGGTTGACTTGCTGCTCTCTGGACATTGTGTGGTAGTCATCTCTGTTTGTCCTTGGCCTCATCAATGCCTTGATGATTGTCTTCTGCTCACTAAAGCTGACACTGTTTTCAGGTTGGTCTTCCACTGCTCCTTCTTTCGCCAGCTCATCTGCCCTTTCATTTCCTGGTATCCCACAGTGTGCTGGTATCCACTGGAGGACAACTCTTCTGGTTTGTCTCACCAGCTGTAATGCTTTGGCCAGCTGTGGGAGTTTGTCGTTCTCTATGGCCTGAAGGACTGAAAGGGCGTCCGAGAGGAAGACAACTTGGTAGCAAGGGTCTGCGGAGTCCTGAACCAAGGAGGCGGCCTGCATGAGAGCTTCTGCTTCTGCTTTATAGTTTGGGAAACCTGCAAAACATGCCCTCATTCCTCCTACACATTTTAACATCGCTTGGAAAACAAGAAGGGCAAAGCCCATACGACTCACATGCTTTACACATTTTTCCTAACAAAATACGTGTGACCTTGACCCAAGGTCAAGGTCATCCAGGGTCATGCAACACAAAGCTGTTAATTCAAGACATAGGAAGTACAATGGTGCTTATTGGCTCTTTCTACCATGAGATATGGTCACTTTTAGTGGTTCACTACCTTATTTTGGTCACATTTCATAAGGGTCAAAATGACCTTGACCTTGATCATATGTGACCAAATGTGTCTCATGATGAAAGCATAACATGTGCCCCACATAATTTTTAAGTTTGAAACAGTTATCTTCCATAGTTCAGGGTCAAGGTCACTTCAAAATATGTATACAATCCAACTTTGAAGAGCTCCTGTGACCTTGACCTTGAAGCAAGGTAAACCAAACTGGTATCAAAAGATGGGGCTTACTTTGCCCAATATATCATATATAGGTGAGGTATTCAATCTCAAAAACTTCAGAGAAAATGGGAAAAATGTGAAAAATAGCTGTTTTTTAGGCAACATTTATGGCCCCTGCGACCTTGACCTTGAAGCAAGGTCAAGATGCTATGTATGTTTTTTGGGGCCTTGTCATCATACACCATCTTGCCAAATTTGGTACTGATAGACTGAATAGTGTCCAAGAAATATCCAACGTTAAAGTTTTCCGGACGGACGGACGGACGGACGGACGACTCGGGTGAGTACATAGACTCACTTTTGCTTCGCATGTGAGTCAAAAACCAAGCAGGGTATAATGGATTATATATTATACTTTATAGTTGATTAGGACCACCAAACATTTGAAAAATCAGGTCTTAAAAAGAGCGAAGTCTCAAATTGGGGGGTCTTAAAATTAAGGGGGGTTCCACCCTAGTAGCAAGGTGCCCAACACGCGTTGACAAGCTTTCGTTATAGACGTTGCACCTGTCAGAAGTGGACCAAATATATTGTACACTACGCACCAGAGTATCTTTGACCGAACACAACCTGACTCAAACACACCTGCAAAGAAAGGAAGATAGCTAGTGTATTCATAGACCGAGGTATGTCGTTGAAAACAAAGTTAGTTATTCATGAGTCTGATTTGGTCGCAGTTAATCAGTTATATAAATGACTCATATTTGAGTGCGATTTTTTCGCAATTAATCGCTAATATAACTAAACTCCCATTTGAGTCTAACTTGTTCGCCATTAATTGGCGATAAAATAACTCATATTTAAGTTTGCCTTGGTCACAATTAATCGGTGATAAAACCAACTCATATCTAAGACGTGTGACCGGCGCCTGCATGTGATGAAAAGAAGGAAGTGTTTGTGTCGAGCTTACCCAAACAGAAAAAAAACATAGCTTAACCGTCAGAAAGAAACAGGTCAGTGTCATGCCATGCTGGGGGGAACGAAAGTGCACTGCAAGTCATCGACCCCACGTAGTATTTTCCTCCCTCGGGCCAGTGTACCCTCCCGTTAGTCCAACGGTAATTGGGATAAACGTAAAGCTTAATGAATCAGTCAATGGGATGACCTTTGCAGACGCCTGTGAGGCTGATTAATTACGACTGTCACATGTCTCAATTTGTTTTTGGCCCCAAAATCTGGTCAAATAGTTTTGACGGGTGGGTTGATTTGTGTTGACGAAGAATGTGGGTTAATTTGCAGAATGGTTACGTAATTACATTAATTGACTCTTCTCATAGACCGTGTTTATAAAGAGACTGATTTATTGATGAATTAATTGTGTAGTAACAAGACTACACATGCAGCATTAATTAGAAATTTAGCTTTCCTCACGTGCAAGCTATGACAGGTCGTCGATGTCTCCTAGATGTCTAAATTCCGTCGTCGCCTCTTTTTTCTCCCTCACTAGAAGTCAAATGTTCAATCTACACTTTGCCTCTTTAAACGGGACATTTTGTCTCCGTCAATATGTTTATGTAGACACACACACACTGATTAAACGACAAAAGTATTGACTGCTTTGTCTATCTATCTGTCTATCTATCTATCTGGCTGGTTGGCTGACAAACTGGCAGTCTAGTGATGATCTATCTGTCTGTCTGTCCGTCTGTCTGATGATCTGTCTATTTTTACACCCAAAAATCTAGCTCTCGAAGATATTTTGTTGCTGTGTTCTTCAACAGACTGACAATGACAGGCAAGATTGGTCAGTCACAAACAACAAGAAGTCACGCGCGGAATACGTTTGGGAGAAATGTCCGTCTTCTGGAGCAAGGTTAGATATCAGACTGAACGAAGCTGTGTGCAATTCAGCGCAACCGACTTTTCAGGAGGAGATACTCATCTGCCCTCTTTCACACCCAAACTGAAAATAGTGAGATGTAATTTCCATATGAATAATCAATCATCCACTCAAAAACACAGCTGCGACAAACGTAAAATAATGATAGGGGAAAGTCTTGCAAGTTCTGTGTGTGTTTGAGACAGCGAGAGCAAACCATCAGTTCAAAACTGCCAGTGAACTAAATGATTAGCGTGCTAGACACAACAGCACTTGTACCATTAGGCCTTGCACAATCAGCCATCCAATCACCTGTGGGTCTCATTCCACAGGGCGGGGATATCATATGTCTAAACGACTGGTCAGTCCATCTCAGAACTGCCTGTCTGGCTTGCTTCAAGCGCTGTTCACATCCACAATTTACAACCAACTTTCTTCCACTTTCTTTGGTTGGAAGTCGCTCAGAAGTTGCTGAGACTAAGTCGGCGAGAATTTGGTCATATACAGAGTTCCGGTGATTTAACAGCGGTTTTAGTACCGATTTCGCAGCGATTTGTAACTCAGTTTAACGCTGCTCTTGTGAGAGGCAACTGACAAGTTTAGAGGCGACCCCCCCCCCCCCCCCCCCCGATTTCTGAGGTGGTTTACTCCGATGCGCTCTATGATTGGAGCGGGCTATGTTTAGCTATCTGGGTGCACGCTCACCTTTGGCTAGCTGTGAAATGCCTATCAGGCGCAGATGGGACATATCATCGGGCGTCTTCAACTGTAGAATGAGCGTTTGCGCTGTTCACATTTGTAGCAATTGTCAATTATATTTGTTCGAAAAATTCAGTTGCTCGAAATTTGGTTGAAAGTTGGTATTAAACCGGCTATGCGAACGGCATTTAACACTTGATTGATGCAGTACTGAGACGCGTTACGACGGACGGGTTTTCTTACCCCGTAAACCTTCTTTGTGGGCTGGAAGTTGAACAGAAATGTCGACATAAGATCGAACGACAAAAAAGCGAGACGCGATAGAAGACGCGAGAGAAGATGCAATGCGACAGAAAGACAAACGACACAGTTTAAATAAACGACAAATGCCTCAAAAGATCGATAAGGGGAGATGATCATACACCATACGATCGAACGTTGTTGTTGTTGTTGTTGTTGTTGTTGTTGTTGTTGTTGTTGTCGTTGTTGTTGTTGTTGTTGTTGTTGTTGTTTTGTCGGTCGGTCGGTCGGTCGGTCGGTCGGTCGGTTGGTTGGTTGGTCGGTTGGTTGGTTGGTTGGTTGGTTGGTTGGTGTTTGTTAGTTTGCTGTTGTTGTTGTTGTTTTGTTGTTGTTGTTATTGTTGCTGTGTCGTGTCTTGTGTCAATCAGTTGTCGTTCGATCTTCTACCATAAATTTGGCGTAAACAGAAGCTTAGTACTCTGACCAGTCTAACACGTCAACGCTGTGTCGCAGTGTCAATCAAGCTAGACTGTGCGACAAACATCTTGGCCTTGCATGATGATGATAATGGCTAGAGTGTTCAACTCTGTTAAATACCGTGTGCGGGCACTTCGTTGTTCGCATACGAGCCTACGTCATGTTTTGCTGTGGCTAACAGTGCGCCCGCCGAGGAGAAAAAAAATGACAGCCGCATCACGATGTCTGACAAGGGCCGCTAAAAGGTTATTTGACCCCATAGTCTGATATAAACACTATCCCACAGTCTGATATAAATGCAATAACAACCTATACTGACAGCGCAAGCCGATATCTCTACAATAAGAAGTGCTGACTACCACAGTTCGTTGTTTTCTTTCTTTGCGTGTTGTTTTGCCGATTGTTTGTTTTTCCCACTCCATCGATCCTTATTTCGCAAATTCCGAATAACCCTTACACCCACACAAACGTCTCGTCTTCAGAGTTCGATGACCTTTTGATTGTCGAACGAGGAAGTAAACCGACTTTTTTCTTTTAGTTTTTCTCTCTACTGGTGTACGGACAAAACACTTGAAAATACCACTTGCCAGCGATTTTCAATTCACCGTCATTCAAGCTGTCTTTTGGATTTTGTTTTTGAAGAGAATATCAAGTTTCTAGAGGATATGTATGGGTATGTGCATGAACCTACTTCTGGGTTTCGAGCGGAATCCTCAAAAGAAAATTGGTGTGTGAGATGTCTTGGAGAGTATATGACTTGTATGGGTATGTGCATGAACCTACCTCCGGATTTTGAGCAAAATCTACTACAGAAATACATGTAATGTGAAAGATGTCTTGGATTCATTAATTAAGTATCAGTTTGTTCGTTCGTTTGTTTGTTTGTGTGCTCAACAGATTGAGATGGGCATTTACTTGGGTTCGTCGTCTGACCTGATATGCCACAAGTTAAAGTACGAAGTGTCTGCCTTCAAAGATTGACGAACGTTTTGTTTTGTTCATACTGATCGGTATTAGTTTAACTGACCTGATGGGAAAAAAAGGGGGGGGGCGTGCATCCGCCTCAAAATAATACTTGCTGTATCGATTCAGACTCCATATAAGGTCAGCCCAGTGAAACCATGCGCGCACGTAGCTCAACATCAACAACAGACACACTTACATACTCACATGCGCACGCACACGCACGCACCCACGCATGCACGTATGAACTGCACTGCACGCACGCACGCACACACACACACACACACACACACACACACACGCTCTCTCTCTCTCACTCATCCTTGCCTTTTTCTCTTTCTCTCCTCTGTCTCTGTCTCTCTCTCTCTCTCACTCCTCCCCTCTCTCTCTCTCATTCCTCCCTCTCTCACTGCTCCCCCTCTCTCTCAACCCCACTATCTTTCTCTCGTCAGGATACATCGCCCAACGCCATCCTCTCTAAAGTCGATTATCGATTGTAGAAAAGATGGGTGTAAAGAGTGTAGAAGCCTTTTTGAACTCGGTGCACCTTTTCAGTGCACACCATGTACGACATGCTCGTCATCTGTTTACTTGAAAATATTGGCTGGGTTTATTTAATCCAGAAGCTCGAGGCAGATTTTGTTTCTTAATCAGGTGTCAATGTGTGTTGTTTGCAATCTGTAGACGTGCCCCTCTACATTGTTGTTGTTGTTGTTGTTGTTGTTGTTGTTGTTGTTGTGGTGGGGGTGGTGGTGTTTTTTTGTTGTTGTTTTTGTTTACTGAGGATTTTCCTCATTTAAATGCTCCCAAAGCAAAACCGTAGAGAAAAGAAGAAATATTAAATCCGCGTCTGTGAAAATAGACTGCGGACGAGTCACCAAAGTAAGAGAGCCTGACAGAGAGAGAGAGAGAGAGAGAGAGAGGGGGGGGGGGGGAGAGAAAGAGAGTGCAAGAGCGAGACAGACCGACAGAGAGAGTGGGCGACAGACATGAAGACATGTAAAAGGCGATCACGAACAGTGAATAAATTGACAAGTTCTAATCTTGTACCCCGGCAAGGCATATTTTGCTCTCCATTACGAAACAACGCAAGTAACAAATCGACAGACATACAGACAGACATACAGACAGACATACAGACAGACATACAGACAGACATACAGACAGACACACATACAGGCAGACAGACAGGATGAGTTCGAGTGAGACAGACACACAGACATACAGACACACAGACAGATCACGACAACACATGGATTAACAAGTTCTGGTCTTTTCAACCCATGCACACACATTCTCCTCTCCAGTCAAATGAAAGCAAAGCAAATTGACAAATCGATTCCCGATCAACAGCGACTATGAACCGCATGAGGACGAATCATATTACCACTTGTTTGATTCACCATGCCGCCGTCAGGGATTTGCGCCGCTGGTAACATTTCCTGTGCCAAAAGGAAAGAAACATAAACTAGGTACAATTGACAATTCATAATAGCGCCACCTGTCAGCCAGACCACCAACCGAGACTGCTGCGGAAACACAGACGCGATTTAGGTGAGAAAAAGAGTCGTTTCAACGGGCACAGAAAGTTGGCATGAGACTGAATAGCGCCAGGTATAGTAAAGTGGGAAAGGGGGGGGGGGGGGGGTGGAGCCACAGACAGGCTGACACTGACATCGGAAAGTGGGGAGAGAGAGACGGACAGACAGGGGGAAGAGATAGAGGAGGAGAAAGAGGGGGGGGGGGATAGAGAGGGACAGAGCCAGAGATAGAGAGTGGGAGACGGAGGTAAGGGGGAGAGAAAAAGGGAGAGAGAAAGAGCCCGGGGTTCCTGAGACAGAGACATGCACACACACACACAAAAAGAGAGAAAGAAAAACAGAGAGAGAGAGAGAGAGGGGGGTTACACTTACAGACAGTGACACAGAGAGCGAGAGGGAGATAGAGAAGGTAGATACAGGGGTGAGAGAGAGAGAGAGAGAGGAGAGAGAGAGAGAGAGAGAGAGAGAGAGAGAGAGAGAGAGAGAAGGAGAGATAGAGAGTGGGAGACGGAGGTAAGGGGGAGAGAAAGAGGGAGAGAGAGAGAGACAGAGCCCGGGGTTACTGAGACAGACACATCCACACACAAAAAGAGAGAGGGGGAGAGAGAGAGAGCGAGAGGGGGGGATAGATAGAGTGAGAGAGAGAAAGAGAGAGTGAGAGAGAGAGTGAGAGAGAAAGAGTGAGAGAGAAAGAGAGAGAGAAACTTGAGAAAGTGAGAGAGAGTGAGAGAGTGAGAGAGAGAGTGAGAGAGAGAGAGAGAGAGAGAGGGAGGGAGGGAGAGAGAGAATTGGTGCCAAAAAGACAAGTAGGTTGCATTGACTGCATTGTTGCCACCATTCTCTCCCCCTCTCCCCAGCTGCATCGCGCAGACACCTGCCATACGCGCGTGACATCATTCATATCTCATTGGAGGTGTATGCGGAAATCTGGTTTAAGCGTGTTCTATTCACTTTTGATTTATACGATTGTTTCACACAAAAACAACATATAGAACGATAACAAGCGGCAACATGCTTATTGACACGATCTAAAAATAATAAGGAATGCACTTTTACGATTAAAACTTGGCGAACAAGTGATAACATCATCAATTAACTTTCGTAATATGTCGTTATTATTTTTACATAAGTGAGAATATCAGAGAGAGAGAGAGAGAGAGAGAGAGAGAGAGAGAGAGAGAGAGAGAGAGAGAGAGAGAGAGAGAGAGAGAGAGAGAGAGAGAGAGGGGGGAGCATTGTTACATCATTTGCAGTCACAAATGCGTAAGAACTCGGTCAGTAAAATTAAGGCGAACTATATATCTCCCTCTGACCTCAAGATTAATATGTGGGACTCATTTGTAAGTTATCAATGGAAAACTTTAATTTAAATTTTGACTGAAACCTAAGTGACCCGCAAGTGTTGACCGAAACTGCCTTGACATGTTTGTGATTCAGCCAATGGATGTCTGTGTTTTGCGGTATCCAGGCAGGAAAACAACAACAAAACTATGCCTACAAAACCTGCTGGAAACGATTAACCTGCATTTTGTGTTAATGAGGCTGAACTTTGATTCCTGTGGCTGTGTACTTATTAAGCCTGTTCCGTATCCACATGGAGCATGCCTCTTTTCTGATGCGTGCTTGAAAAGGTAGTTTAGTCAAAAGTTGGTGTCAAATATCAATCAATCAATCAATGAGGCTTATACCGCGCATATTCCGTGGGTACAGTTCTAGGCGCTCTGCAGTGATGCCGTGTGAGATGAAATTTTATACGGCCAGTAATTGCAGCCATTTCGGCGCATATTTACCTTTCACGGCCTATTATTCCAAGTCACACGGGTATAGGTAGACAATTATTAACTGTGCCTAAGCAATTTTGCCAGGAAAGACCCTTTTGTCAATCGTGGGATCTTTAACGTGCACACTCAATGTAGTGTACACGGGGGGGAGTTCGGACACCGAAGAGAGTCTGCACACAAAGTTGACTCTGAAATAAATTTCCGCCGAACCTGGGATCGAACTCACGCTGACAGCGGCCACGATATATGCCACGAATACCATACCAAACCCCTCAGTTTCTTTTACTTTCAAAAGACGGTCATTGTTCTCATCAACTTTCGCCAGTTCCTTGAGACGCAGTGGCAGTGGAAATAAATCAGAATTTATGTCTGATTATCTTCTGTCTCGGTAAATTCGTCATATTAGCAGGGCAAAACTACTCCCCGCTGGGTACGGCAAGCCGAACGGGTCATGCAAACACAGGAATTAGGGTTAACCTTAAATAATGAAGGTTAGCCTTAATCATTTAGGTGCATTCTTTGAAAAACTGTGCATGCATGCATGTATCGGTATTGTATATCATTAACATGATCACTCACTCCAGAAGAAAATGCAGCTTTAACGATAAGATTGCTGTGGACGATTTATCAGGCTGCGTACAACATAATTATGTCAATCACTGACCAAACTGCAAACAGTTCCCCCCACGCGGTTATCTCAACAGTTGTAATTTGTGTGACCCAGTTTAAAGAAATGCAAGCCTCTCTCAAGTCTCGCCTTTCTGGGCTGGACTTGTCCTGTCAGTGCCTTCACAGATATCTGTCAGCGACACAAAATACTTGACCCGTTTTGTTACAATTTATGGATCGTGGCTGTTATACACTGAGCCCAAAAAGTTAAGGATATTTTTTCAGTGGTATACCCCAGATGTTAAACAGCAGTTTTTGGGTCAGAAATTAACGTGTATTTTAAGATGTCTTTCTTCTGCTATTTGTTCGTTCATGGGGTGAAACTCCCACGGCTTTTACGTGTATGACCGTTTTTACCTCGCCATTTAGGCAGCCATACGCCGCTTTCGGAGGACTCTCTTTCTTCTGCTCAAAAATGCCTTTTAGGAATCTGAGCCTACCCTAAAAAATGGCGTTTTTTGACGGCATGATTCACCATCAACAGTCAAAACGGCGACTTAAACTGAACGATATTTTGCATTTTTTTACACCAAAAGGTTTATGTGGTGTCTTACCTAACAAGTCATACAAAGTTCGTTCAAATCCGTCGCGCAGTCAGGCTAATCTAGCGTGTAAAGAAAAGCGACCACTATCCTGAAAAACAGCAAAAAATCCAGGGTTTTTGTGGTGCTTTTGCTGGGTAGCTGCAGTTGATATGCAATACATATAAAACTACAAATAGCAGCCTCTCCAAATTACATAGAACGATGACAAAGACCGTCATCTGGATTCGCGCTAGTACTTGGAGCAAATAGAACCCGAGAATGGACGTTGTAACGGTTTTCCGTTAAAAATTTGCAAACGTTCATAACGTCCCAGAAACAAATGTTTGTTTGTTTGTTTGTTTGTTTGTTGGTTTAACGCCCAGCCGACCACGAAGGGCCATATCAGGGCGGTGCTGCTACAGAGCTGAGGTACAAGCACTGATCCATGCAGCATACACCATCAACGACAGAGTCAACCATGACAACCAGGTGGTCTTCCTGACTGACGCTCTGTCAGTACTACAAGCAATGACCAGTAGCAAACTGCCTCAGCTGGAACACGCTCTACACAACATCAAGAGCCTGAGGACAGTACTGCAATGGATCCCCTCCCACTGTGGTGTACATGGAAACGAAGAGGCGGACAGGATGGCAAAGCTGGGTGCAGAAGATGAGCAAGAGAACAACCCTGTGAGCCTGACAGAGATGAAGACCATCATTAAGTATCTGCACAGGACGCCC
>NW_027125974.1:75000-76825 GCF_037325665.1 Littorina saxatilis | reverse complement strand
GAGAGAGAGAGAGAGAGGGGTAACAGGGTGACAGACAGGTAAGAGGATAAGTGAAGCAGACAGACATAAGACATACACACACACTCTTGCCTAAAATCTTATAAAAATCTACAATTTTAAACTGTACAAAAAGTTAAGCTGAAATGGACACTTCGCCTTGGTCAATAACCTAACATATATTCGCATAGGGTAACCACTCTGACAAAAATTCAACATTTCTATTCCTGATAAGATTCAATTTCTTTTCAATGTAATATCTTTGTTTTAATATTTTCAAAAAAACATTCAAAAGCGGAACTGAGCCCTGAAGTTTACATTTATAAATATAATATTTTCCTAAAAGAATAATCAAATCTAAAACATTATCAGTGTTCACATTATCATCATTTCCAAATATTATCAATCCTTTTGAAAAAGTCAAATGTTCACAATGTAAACATTCTTTGTGTAATACATTATTCAATTTAATCCAGAAGGTTTTAACAATCATACATTCCCAAAATAAGTGAAAAATTGTCTCTTCATGATACCCGCAAAATGTGCAGAGCGTTGAATTTTTAATTTTACATAAATATAAATATTTATTACAAGGTAGAATCCGGTGTAGGAGTCGCAGCTGAAACCACCTTAAACTGACATCAACAGTAGTTTGAAAGGGTTTCAAGAAAATTAATTTCCAATTCATATTACGTTCACTGGTGCTATTCCATTTTGAAACCGCAGATGGAATATCGTTAGACTGCACAAACACCTTCTTCACAACATGATTTCCTTTTTTTATCACTGACCACACTCTACTATCCACTGATTCATGCTGACAATTCAATGTCTTAAAATTCAATTTCTTCTGATAGCTTTTCACAGCGGATACAATTCCACAATACAACAAAATATCACTTTTAACATTGGGAAATAATTCAGAAAATTCTTGATAATTCAAATATTTACCCTCCAAATTTACTAAATGTTTCACGTGTACAATTCCTTCTTCATGCCAACTCTTATAATAAATGCTTCTTTTACCTCTCACTATGTTATCATTATAAAAAAGACATTCGTACAAAAATTCATCAATATTAACAGGTAAACATTTTGCATATAACTTTTCATAATGCTTTAACACATCTTGCCAAAACTTGTTTTTCACCGTATTTTTCAACACTTTTATATAATTGCTACCAACCAGATTCACAATATTTAATTCTGGATACATATCCATAACAAATGTTTTCAAACATGAATCACCACAAACAACTTTTCGCATCCAATCGATCTTCAATGTTGACAAAAATACATAAATATTCACCATATTTAACCCCCCTTCTTCAAGGGGTTTACACACTACTGTCTTTTTAATTTTTGCTCTTTTACCACTCCATAAAAAATCAAATAACAACTTATCCAATTCTTTCAATAAGTTGCTATCAGGATCAGGCAGACACATAAACAAATGTGTAATCTTTGACAATACAAGGGTTTTAATAACTATTATTTTACCTAGTGGGGTAAGATGTCTCTTTCCCCATACATATAAAATCTTTTTAATATCTTTTAGTTTATCCTGATAATTTATGTGAACAATACATTGTAAATCAACCGAAAAATGTATACCCAAGACCTTAAAAATACCAGGGTTCCAGCAAAAATAAACTTCCTTTATTCTTGTTGCACGTTTGGTATGTATTTCGAGCGCTCACGTACCTTTGTATCCCACATTGCATTAATGATTAATTCGTTAGCATTACATTTAGTCCTCTGTGTGTGTGTGTGCGTGTGCGTGTGTGTGTGTGTGTGTGTGTGTGTGTGTGTGCGTGCGTGTGTGCGT
>NW_027125974.1:50000-65000 GCF_037325665.1 Littorina saxatilis | reverse complement strand
GAATAGGAGAACAAATGTTGATACAAACAAGTCTCCCCCTTGGAAAACATCGATATTCAACGTGA
Source organism: Littorina saxatilis (assembly GCF_037325665.1). NCBI lineage: Eukaryota > Metazoa > Mollusca > Gastropoda > Littorinimorpha > Littorinidae > Littorina > Littorina saxatilis. Next base: position 64,935 of record NW_027125974.1, on the reverse strand, counting down.
ACAACAAGCACTCTAGCAGTTTGGCATGGCTAATTGACTTCAGCTCCCCATCCACCCCACTCACTTCCTTGCCACCCGGAATTCGACGGGTATCTGTTGCCCCGCTAACCCTGAGTAATTGATTCTTACACGGCGCAACCGGTTCTGGCTTTTACCTCTCTTCCGATTCGACGCTGTTCACGCCGCTCGTAGACCGGTTCTGGATGAAAGACGATGAAAGCTTTCCTCTCGAATCACCTTCACATTACGTGATGGGATACTGCGTTTCCCCGACTCTTTATTTTATCTGTTGATTTCATTACCGTAACTTCCTCTTGTTTTTGTTTCCATACTGCGTGGTTTTTGCCTTTTAAAAGGAAACCTTGTTAGTTCCTATAAACAGCACTGAAAGTCCAACAAATGGTGTTCTCGCCTTCTGTTAGTGATTCTGAAAATTTACTTGCCAGAGAGCAAACTTTACTAGCCAAACCAACATTTGGCGAGTAGATGAACATTTCTACTCGCCAGTTACAGTTACATGTTTGCAATGGCGAGTAAAATACTCGCCACTTTCAGGCCTGATAATAAAATAACACAACAACAACAATAACAACACCACCACCACCACCACCACCACCAACAACAACAACAACAGCAACAACAACAACAACAATCATGCATACATGTTACTTTGTATACATATGTTTTGTTTGCAAAGGAAGTCTATAGCAGTTGATTTTTCTCTTCTTCTCTTTTGTGCCTTTATTCTTTCTTTCTATCCTTCCTTTCATTCTCTCCTTTTTCCATTTTGTTTTTGTGCCTTTCCCTTTTCTTTACATTTTTTCTTGCTTTCGTTTGAGAAAAAAATCGTGTGTTTTCTACTTCTGGTACTTTGAAAAGAGCAACACCGCACACTTCTGGTATGGTTGTGTATCTTGCTTTTGAAATGCTAACAGTGTGATGTGCAATGCTTTTTGAATGTGATAAATTAAGTGCTTGCATTGTATACATTTAGAATACGAACATTAAAGTCTTCTTAAACTGCACTGTATCCGGCATGTAGAGAGTGAACGTTTTTTGTCTTTGCTAAATTAATTTTGCAGATTGAAATCAGGTGTTAGACACGAAATTAATTCGTCAAGAACAATCCCACTCGGCGCAGAAAGCAGCCACGCTTTCCTCGGTAGCCTATTATGTTCAGGTGGATGAATGCTCTTAGTCTTACCCAACCCTGGGCAAAGTTAAGCTATGGTGATTCATACAAGCGGGAATACAATTAAGAGCGCCTTCGTCCCTTTGTTTGTCAGATCAAAAAGAATACAAGTCGCGTAAGGCGAAAATACAACATTTAGTCAAGCTGTCGAACTCGCAGAATGAAACTGAACGCAATGCAATTTTTCAGCAAGACCGTATACTCGTAGCATCGTCAGTCCACCGCTTGTGGCAAAGGCAGTGAAACTGACAAGAAGAGCGGGGTAGTAGTTGCGCTGAGAAGGATAGCACGCTTTTCTGTACCTCTCTTCGTTTTAACTTTCTGAGCGTGTTTTTAATCCAAACATATCATATCTATATGTTTTTGGAATCAGGAACGGACAAGAAATAAGATGAAAGTGTTTTTAAATTGGTTTGGAAAATTTGATTTTGATCATCATTTTTATATGTTTAATTTTCAGAGCTTGTTTTTAATCCGAATATAACATATTTATATGTTTTTGGAATCAGAAAATGATGAAGAATAAGATGAACGTAAATTTGGATCGTTTTATAAAAAAAATATTTTTTTTACAATGTTCAGATTTTTAATGACCAAAGTCATTAATTAATTTTTAAGCCACCAAGCTGAAATGCAATACTGAAGTTTGGCCTTCGTCGAAGATTGCTTGGCCTAAATTTCAATCAATTTTATTGAAAAATGAGGGTGTGACAGTGCCGCCTCAACTTTTACAAAAAGCCGGATATGACGTCATCAAAGGTATTTATCGAAAAATAAAATCCGGGGATATCATTCCCAGGAACTCGCATGTAAAATTTCATAAAGATCGGTCCAGTAGTTTGGTCTGAATCGCTCTACACGCACAGACACACACACACACACACACATACACCACGACCCTCGTCTCGATTCCCCCTCTATGTTAAAACATTTAGTCAAACTTGCAATTGACTAAATGTAAAAAGGGGGCCCCTTTAAAGAATGCCAAGTACAAAAACTTGTATTTCACGCATCGCATTACACTTGCACTGTGGCTCCCACGGTTGCTCATGCAGTAACAGATATTTTCCACTTCAAGAAGACAAACATTATCTGATATCTTTTTGATTTCACAGTTGATAGGGTTTCACTGGCCGCATATTTTGCTGGGAGCTTGAAGATCAGGTAGGAGCTTGTAAATCGCTGGTTGCCGTTTAAATAAAAGAGCATAACAAACATATGATGTTGTTTCAAGGCTCCGTATCGAGAGGCAAGAAAATAAACAGAGACTGTATCTTTTTGTAGATTCGGGAGATATACGATAGAACAAAGGGTGGGGAAAAGGCTTAGGCTTGGTTTATAATCTTCTACATGTCCTCGGGGGCTGAGGAGCGTTATCCTTTTCAGTCGTTTGACTGTCTCTTTTTACATTTAGTCAAGTTTTGACTAAATGTGTTAACATAGAGCGGGAATCGACACGAGGGTCGTGGTGTATATGTGTGTGAGTGTGTGTGTGTGTGTGTGTGTGTGTGTGTGTGTGTGTGTAGAGCGATTCAGAGTAAACTACTGGACCGTTCTTTATGAAATTTCACATGAGAGTTCATGGGAAAGATATCCCCGGACCTTTTTTTCATTTTCCCGATAAATGTCTTTGATAACGTCATATCCGGCTTTTTGTAAAAGTTGAGGCGGCACTGTCACACCCTCATTTTTCAATCAAATTGATTGACATTTTGGCCAAGGAATCTTCGACAAAGGCTGGACTTCGGTATTGCATTTCAGCTTGGAGGCTTAAAAATTAATTGATGACTTTGGTCATTAAAAATCTGAAAATTGTAAAAAAAAAACAAAAATGTATAAAACGATCCAAATTTACGTTCATCTTATTCTTCATCATTTTCTGATTCCAAAAACATATGAATATGTTATATTCGGATTAAAAACAAGCTCTGAAAAATAAAAATATAAAAATTATGATCAAAATTAAATTTTTGAAATCGATTTAGAAACAATTTCATCTTATTCCTTCGGTTCCTGATTCCAAAAACATATAGATATGACATGTTTGGATTAAAAACACGCTCAGAAAGTTAAACCGAAGAGAGGTACAGAAAAGCGTGCTATGCAGCACAGCGAAACCACTACCGCGCGAAACAGTCTCGTCAGTTTCACTGCGTTTAGCACGAGCAGTGGACTACGGTCATTGTGAAAAAATGCAGTGCGTTCAGTTTCATTCTGCGAGTTCCACAGCTTGACTAAATGTAGTAATTTCGCCTTAAGCGACTTGTTTTCGTTCTCTCATGCCCAAGTTTAAAACTTTTTTTTAAAAAACTGCGTACAATCGCTCTTGCTTTTGCATACTAACTCTACCTGTCCCAAGACTTTTGCATACTAACTCTACCTGTCCCAATATAGGCCAATTTGGTCCTAAGAGGACGTAACAATCATTTAGTCAGTCAGTCAGACCTCTTGTTTCTGCCTGTCTGTCTGTCTGCCTGCCTGTCTGTCTGTCTGTCTGTCTGTCTGTCTGTCTGCCTGTCTGTCTGTCTGCCTGTCTGTCTGTCTGTCTGTCTGCCTGCATGCCTGAATGTATGTATGTCTGTCTGTATGTTTTGTGTGTGTCTGGATTTATATCAACACACCGATCTTGTCACTCATGTCACTGTTGTATTTTATCATCTCGGTAATGATGTATATAATTATGAAAATTTACAACTTTCCCGATTTGCGCATGAACCATAACATACTTAATTGACCCAGAACTGACTGGAGAAATTAATAAGTCATCAGCGATTTTACCAAAAGCATTAATTATCAGTTATTATGGTGGGTATAGGACTGTTTGTTTTAGGAGCAAATAGACAATGAGCGTTGTTAATTCATTTGTAATTACATTTAGCATACATATCCGTATCTAGGCATCTGTATCCACATCTATGGGCGTTTGCATATTCATGGCTATAAAGCTGTATACTAGGCTTTTATAGAATTGAAACGTTTCCTTATGCAAGTGGAATGATACAAACATGATCATATGTGCTGTACCTTTAATATACCGAGACAATTCACATTTAAAGAGCCTGCAGCACTATAGTTAGCTGTCTCAACAGCCAGATTAATTGAATGAATGAATGAATGACAGAATGAATAAATCAATCGGAGATTTTAGTGTGTTGACGCAGTAGGCGTTTGGGACGCACTGCTATAATAATATTCATATAGCGATGAGCGTGGCGACAAAGTATTAAATTCATGTTGTATTTTTTTAAGAACGGTGGTATTTTGTCGTCGTCCTGGAATTTTGGCGTACCTCGATTCTGTGCGATTTTGATGTTTTTGTGATTTAGACTAAGTAAATCATTCTCCATGAGAAATATTCTCTAAAATACGATTGGCAATGCATGATTTAACATTCTTTTATCTTTCTTTCCATACCAGGTACAATTATAAACACTAATTTATAATACAAATAATCAGTTTGTTAATGCTGAAAGGCTGTCTAAAATAAGTTACGCCTAAAATTCTATGACGACGTCGATTTTGTCTTCTTCTGGACATCTCACATTACTGTTCAGTATGAGACTTTAATGATATCGATCCTCCTCGAGTGAACGATTATCAAAACGGATCTTTCTTTTTTCTGTGGGACAAGAGCATCCTTCAACTTGGAAAAACAACTATCAATAACCTGCGTTATTCTTGTGCAAAGTGGGATTTTTGTGTGAGAGTGTGCCCGTTACCTTCGCTTTGGCTCTATGTATACTTCATATGTGCCACTGTACCTGAAAGAATATTCTAAAGCTCGCCTATAAGCTGTTAGTATTACTCATTGATAACATTGATTTTACAGGTGGTTATTCTAAGTTTGTTTCTACTTAGTTACGATGGTAAATTACATCGAGTTTTGCTTAAGTCGGGGATAACAGTTTGCTCTGTCTAAGTAAATTCTAATTTTTTGTCTGAGAGTTATTTTTTGTTTTGTTTTAACTTTTAAGTCCTATAATTAAGCTATAAACCTAATACCCAAAAAACAAACCTCGTCAGTGTAACTTTGTTGTCATACACTGTTACGACTTCATTTATGCGGCATTTTCATTTACAAACTATTCTAATAAATCATTTAAACCAGCCCTTTGATTCTACATTTCACCTTGTGTTCAGTGTCTCGCCAAGCTTTGCGCGCGTAGCCGCTAATCGCCATTCAAACACTTCGCGAGCGTCTGTAGCAACGGCGTAGCACAGAGGAGAATGCACGCGCTATCGCGTAAGCTCCACCCCTTAGACGTACAGCTGCTACTGTTATTCCACCGCAGAGGTCCTTGGCCAGCTTGGAGCTGTGTCCTCTCTCTCTCTCTTTCTCCCTCTCTTCAGTGTCGCTGGCTACTGTTCCTCTCTTGGCTTTGAAAATGATTTCGCCGGCGTATCAGTCTGTCAATCAATGCAAGCCACCGTCCTCGCCTGCCTGCTGAGTGGTTCAATGTTTCTGTCGATAATTTATCAGGAACAGCTCTTCCCCTCCCCTTCCGTCCCTCCCTCTCTCTCTTCCTTCACCGGCCTTCTTCTCGACTATGTCTGTCTGTCTTTCTCTCACTCGCGTGCCCCCCCCCCCCCCCCCTCCTATCTTCAGTCGTCTCTCTCTCTCTCTCTCTCTCTCTCTCTCTCTCTCTCTCTCTCTCTCTCTCCCTCTCTCTCTTTCTCTCTCTCTCTTTCTTTCTTCTGCGTTTTTCTTCGAGTTTGGCCGGAACCTCCCCTCTCTTCCTTCCTCTCCTGTCAGGCTCTCCTCCCCCTTCCGGCTTTGCTCAAATCAGTGTGCCCCTCTCTGTCCCCCCCCCCACCCCCACCCCACCCCCACGTCCTCTCCCCAATCCACTCCCCCCCCCCCCCTCAGCACTGTCTGTTTCTCTGCGTCTCTTCTCTATATGATTACCAACAGTCATACCCCTTTATTTGTCTCCACACCCCACCCCTAAAGCTCCCCCCTCACTCCCAGCCTGAATGAACTACCCTGGGTATCTTGGTCACAGTTCTGCTTCTGGGTAGGAGGCGTTTATGATTTTTAGCGGGGAGTCATTCTGCTATGGTAGGGGGGATTTTTATGGCACGTGAATATTAATGTTATTTATCGATAGGCTTGTGGAGTAGAAGTGATATCAAAGCGGAGAGCGAGGTGTCTGTGTGAAAACTCGTTGCTGTTACAATGGAAAACAAAGTGGGCTGAAGAGACAGTGCGGCCATACCACGAGATACCAGCGAGACCACAGACTTTTGGTGACAAAACGGGGTGACCATTTTCAACGGAAGGCATCGGGACTGAAATCTAGGAGTCATCACACCAATCGCACCGAAGAGACAGTTTTGGACATCCGAGGACTGTGGGTTAGATCGCAGAGTGGTGACAAAACGGGTGACATTTCTTTAACGGAAGGCATCGGGACTGAAATCTTAAAGTCATCACACCAATAGCACCGAAGAGACAGTTTTGGACATCCGAAAAGAATGTGCGAGACCACAGCAGACTGGTCACCAAAAAAGAATGATAATTCTCGCGAAAAGCATTGCGACTGAAATGTGACACTCAGCACATATAAAACGCTCTGCAGAGTCAGATTAATTTATTCAAGGAGTGATAGCCAGCGACGAAACTGCGTGACAATTCTCACGAATGGTACTGCCGCTGGAATCTATAACAAATGACCACTGCTGATGACTTCAGAAAGTCTGAACTCACCAACAGCGCTAGCATCAGCTTTTGTGACAATTTGTGTTATTGTTATTTTTAAGTAATCTTCTTTTGATCAACTTCAGTCTCCGAAGTGGCACATTGCGCGTGGAATAACCATCGTCACAGCCGACAACTCCGGAAACTGCCTATCTAGCTATCCTGCTGAGGTCTTTAAAAGCAGAATCGGAAAGTTATATTTCTCGTCGCCATTCAGACGCAATTTTCTTTCCAGATGAACGTCAGATGAAATTTAGAAACCGACCTGATTTCGCCCCAGATACAACTACTTACAATTGTCGTCGCCAAACTCAAGTCACACCTTTGAATATCAGAAAAAAAGTCTATCTTTTGGTGGCAGAATCGGCTCATTTGTGAATTAAGAAACTTCAGAAACCATCCCACAGCAGAATTGGCAAGTGAATGTTTTCGTCGCTTTGCTCCTGTAATCCTGTTCAGCGTCACTTTCTATCCAAATAAATGAGTTTGCACCAGAAAGTGACAATACTCGAAGACGACCCCTACATGAATTTGACGCCGCTGGCCATGGCTTTGAGCAAATAGCTTTGAGAGACCCTGCAGAGCAACAGCGTTCAAGTGCAAGAGCTTTGTGTTGGCCGCGTTGTGATAATCCTGAGCAGAGTTTGACACCTCCACTGGCAAGCTAACTACCAAGTGTGTAAGCACGCTTGAATAAAACCACTCGTACGTATGATCTTGTTGTTGCTACAAGTTGTTTACTCAATGTCGAGCAGTTTTAGTATTTAAGAATATGTTATTGCTTATATGCTGAAGGTAAAAAGCAAAGAAGCAGGCACGATCGAAGTGAACGCATGAGCGATTTCCTGGCAGCAGAATCTGAGTCATTTTGCTTGCTTATGTTCCCGGTACACAAGAAACAGAGACAAGACAAAGACCGATAAGTGAAACGACCCGCATGTTCACTTCTACATGTGGCAATGAGCAAGTTTTACTGGCTCATTTTTCGAGAAGCAAAGACACATTCACCGTTGCGAAACATACAGAAAGGACAAGCACTAGTCGAAGGAAGACATAGTTCTTGGTAGCAGTCAATAAATTTACTTGCTCGTGGTCTGGGAAACAAAGACATAGATGCTGAAGATACAGACAAGACAAACCCCTGTGATGCCAGGCCCAATAGTTGATAGTGCTCAGTGAGTAATTTTTACTTGCTTGTGTTCTCAGAAACAAAGGAACACTCACTGGTGTAAGCAGCTCGTGTTCTGACAACAAAGAAATGTGGAAGATATAGAGAACAGACAAACGCCTGTAACTAACGACAGAGAGTAATTTTACTCACTGGTGGACAATCAAAGGCCAACAACAAGACAGCATTGCAATATATACAATATATCACTGTGAGATAGTTACTGTTATCAGTATTCGTTTCACTCCGCACTTTCAATACCTGCTCAACGGAGGTTGTAATCGTACACACAAAAGAAGCTTGCGTGTGGTATAGTGTTTGCAGATCATGCAAGTCAACAGTAGGAGAGAACTGTAGATGCATGCTGAACCTACGTGTGGCGCAAAATATGAAAGGTAATGTTAGTACTCGTACGTGTAAGAAAACGTTTGTCTGTACTTCAGTCTCCATTAAAATAGAATACAGATTATTTTATAGCATAGAGTATCAGGAATAGGTTTAAATGTTGTGGTATAACCAAAAAAACCAAGAACACAATCTTGAAGGGAGGGGGAGTGTTGGTGGGTGGGTGGGTGGGTGGGTGGGTGGGGGGTGAAATTACATTTTCCTTGATGTATGCAGAAGACGGTGTAGTCTACGATTACTAAGACGGTTTGGAATTCTTAGTTGTTGATTTTGTAGATAATTCCAAATTCATATCAATTTGCACAAGTTCCAATCCCCCCCCCCCCAATGCTTTGTTGTTGTTGATGTTGTTGATGTTGTTGTCGTGGTTGTCGTGGTTGTTGTCGTTGTTGTTGTTGTTGTTGTTGTTGTTGTTGTTGTTGTTTGTATGTTTAGCAAAAAACAAAGAAAGCAAAAGCAACAAAAAAACACACACAAACACACGAGCAAGCAAACCAGCAAACAATAAAAACCCACACAGAAAAAACAAACAAACAAACAAAACGAAAAAACATATAAACAAAAAAACAACCAAACGAACAAAATTGAAACAAATAAAAAATACACAAAACAACAAGTCAAACCACACAAGCGAACTTTCAAATTAGAACTTGGGCAGTTGACGTTTGCATTTTAAATCTCTGTTTAAAAGAGTGCAATACTTGGAGGGTTTCGGCGTTTTGTTTTCTGTTTGTTTTCTGTCTGTTATTTTAAGCAATGACACATTGAATTTGCTTTGTACAGAACAAATATTATAGCATTTGTCGTGGCCGGATTTAGTTTCACATGCACCATTTACTCACAATGCATAACAGAAAAGGCTGGAATAGTTCAAGGAAAGAGAGAAAGAAAGAAAGAACGAAATAAACAAAAGAAAGAAAAGAAAAAAGAACGAAAGAAATGTACAAACAAAAGAATAAAGGTAGGAAGAAATGAAGGAAGGAAGGAAGGAAGGAAGGAAGGAAGGAAGGAAGGAAGGAAGGAAGGAAGGAAGGAAGGAAGGAAGGAAGGAAGGAAGGAATTCTTTCTTTATTTGGTGTTTAACGTCGTTTTCAACCACGAAGGTTATATATCGCGACGGGGGAAGAGGGAAGATGGGATAGAGCCACTTGTCAATTGTTTCTTGTTCACAAAAGCACCAATCAAAACTTTGCTCCAGGGGCTTGCAACGTAGTACAATATATTACCTTACTGGGAGAATGCAAGTTTCCAGAACAAAGGACTTAACATTTTTTATATACTGCTTGACTAAAATCTTTACAAAAATTGACTATATTCTATACAAGAAACACTTAACAAGGGTAAAAAGATCTAGAGAAACAGAATCCGTTAGTCGCCTCTTACGACATGCTGGGGAGCATCGGGCAAATTCTTTCTCGTCCCAACCAATATGGTACTCCCCCTAACCCGCGGGGGGTAAGGACGGAAGGAAGGAAGGAAGTAAGAAAAGAAAGAAGAAAAAAGAAAAGAAAGAAAGGACGTATTACGGGGAGGATTGTGTGTATTCGTTTTTTTTTTATTATAATAGTGTAATAGAAGGAAGGAAGTAGGAAAAAAGGAAGGAAGGAAGGAATGATACGACAAAAGGAACGAAAGAAAAACAAACAAAAAACAAAGAAATGATTGAAAAAAAGCACATCATGGTTACATTAAATTTACAAACGACGTTGCATGCACTAGGCTTCCTACACTATGAAATGGTCAGCCGTTGGAAACATACTTAATATATACGTGTGTGTGTGTGTGTGTGTGTGTGTGTGTGTGTGTGTGTGTGTGTGTGTGTGTGTGTGTGTGTGTGTGTGTGTGTGTGTGTGTGTGTGTGTGTGTGTGTGTGTGTGTGTGTGTGTGTACTAAATCTCAATTTTTGACCATTTGTGAAAAAGGACATAAGTCGAATGACCCACTAACAAGTTACATGATAAAAAAACCAAAAACATCTGAAGTTGAAATGTGACTGTATGACTTTTACTTATTCAATGATTTGGGCCCTTCATGCACCGTCAAACAATTCTATGTACAGAATAGCTTTGCGAAATAACAAAAACTGCATGATTTTACTCACTAACACAGTATCCCTGTTCACATAGGTTCTTGGATACCCAATACTTTCTGAATTGAATTTGCAGAAACCTGGGTGCTAGATCTCTGTGTATTTCAAGGCTTGAAATGTCTAAAGTCAGACAGATAGAATTAATCTGTTTGTTGCATAATACTAGATAGCATTTACATATCCTAACATGACATTACAGATGTGGGTATTTTGGAGTGAACAAATGCCAGTACGCCACCTGTAATATAAGCTCACCATAATAATAATAATAATAATAATATTACTGCCTCATGCATGTCACATTTTACTGAGTAAGTGTCAAATTCCTTGTACACTTACTGGACAATGCGGGAAGATACTGTCCTTCAGGCTTAACAATCACACAAAAAAAACATTGTTAATTTTGCATTTTTGGGGATTTTTTTTCTCTCGTACATATCCATGGAATTTACACCCACAGGTATGAGGGAAAAAAACCAAGCGTACCAGTGTCCTGAAAACAGAATTACAACTCGTGATAATCATGCATTTGTATTTGTTGTACGTTTGCCTGATTGTTATGTCGACGTAATGATGTCAACACTCTGATCAAGTTCTACCTTGGTGGGGTACCAGTTTCTCACCGCCGGGTGATATCAATCTCCGAGAAACTACCTGCGTATTTTCTGGACCTTAAGAATATAACTCCCGCCTTTTCAAGCGTAAACGTAGCTCGTAAAAACAACTTGACCAAAAAAGAAAAAGAAACAAAAAAAAACCACAGTTGTCGTTTCATATCTACTTGGATCGTGAAGACGCCTAAAGCATCTCTAAGATCTCAAATGTTCTTACACAGGTTAGCAAATTGTAAAAATGATATTAATAAAAAGAGAAAAAAAACACAAAAAACGCAGCAACAAACAACACGCACACAAAGAAAGAAAGAAAGAAAGAAAGAAAGAAAGAATAAAAAAAAGAAGGAAACAAACAAACAATCAAACAAACGAAACAACAAACAAATAAACAAACACACACACAAACAAATAAACAAACACACACACAAACAAATAAACAAACACACACACAAACAAATAAACAAACACACACACACAAACAAATAAACAAACACACACACAAACAAACAAACACAAAACTCAGCATACTTGAGTCAACAAAGGCGATTATTAAATTCTTGCAGTGTAAATGCATGGCAAGTTAGATTAATATTGCATTCTTGTTGGCGATTCGGTCAAAACATACTTCTTCTTCCTCTGTTCACCACCTCTCTCTCTCTCTCTCTCTCTCTCTCTCTCTCTCTCTCTCTCTCTCTCTCTCTCTCTCTCTCTCTCTCTCTCTCTCTCTCTCTCTCGCTCTGTTTTTTGACTGAGAAAGGGAGGAGGAAAGAACTTGCAGCCTAATCATAGTAACTCGTTAGCCTAGTTGCATTCCATACTAGTCTTGTGCGCCGTGATATGTACATACTTTCTGGATATTTGCTTGTGCAAAGAGAGATTTATATTAACGTCAACAGCTGTATAGTGCAAACATGAGATCACATGCATGTTTGGCAAACGATCCTTTGCATTACTAATTAATTAACACCGAGAGAGGGAATTTTTTACTTCTCATTAAAGGAACAATCTTACCCTGCAAAAAGTAGGCTCGCGATCTGGAATCTGGTGAGGCGTTTAAGCGGGAGAAGAAAATTCCTGTACTTGAAGACATACTAAAAATCAACACTCGTACTGCTGACTGTGAAGAGTGAAATAAATTAATTTGACACGAAAACACAAGAAATTAATTCGTTCATAATTATACTCCCACTCTATACACGGAGAGCTTGCACCGAGGCTGTTGTTTTGGGGTATGAGTCCAAGTGGACGGGACGATCTTACTCCATGAAAAAACCTGGTCAGATCTGAGATGGTTAGTCGTATTGTTTACGCGGGCAGGACTGTGCTTTTAATTAGTAAAAGAAAAAAAAATAGCGCACTGTTCATGAGCTCAAATTAAATCCATTTGACATCTGTTGGAGCTAATTTCTATAGATTTCCATCAATTTCTATTCTTCTGTGATCAAAAGTCTTCGATCTGCGGGGGTTAATTTAAAACACGAGATCCCAGTGTGTGTACACTTCACTTGGAAACGTATTAGTTCCTTTATTTAATTACGTTTGATGTATTTGTCAGGGACATTTAGGCGAGTGTTTTTTCTAGCTCTGGTTCGATTTCTTTCGTTTAGAGTAGCCCTGTCAGTCGGTATAAGTAATATTTACTCTCATGTAATTAGATATCTGTGCCCTGCAATTTTGATTTCTTAATTACTCGCACCGTCGTTTCGTAATTAGATTCAACAATTCGTGCGGTTTATCGGCACAGGCCGGGGATGATGAAATTAGACGAACCCGTTTGATTAAATGCGTCGAAATGAACAACAAAGTCGTTTTACCTCGAAAGACAATACACATGCAGAGAGAGAAATAAATTCAGCAGAAAATCACCAAACGGAGCTAATTTAGAACAAAACAGAAAGACATCGATCAGAAATCGATCGAAGTAGTAATATCCACAAGCAGCTGTGCACGGCGCAAGATGCGTTATGATTAATTTCTAGTTTTCATGCTTTCCTAATCGCGAGCAAACAAAAGCCAGAGCAAACACTTTTAAGTGAGCATCTTTTTGCGTTTGTCTTTATTTCTCACCTTGCGCGCAGCGTGACAGTATTATAGTCGCAGCTTCTCTACTTTTGATGATGATGGATGCGCACCGTTTGCGCGATAGGTTGACAGTTCGAGACAGGTGTGGCGACTACCACCACGCGTCAAGTACTATTGGCTGATTGTCTTTTAAAGGTACATTGCTTCTGGTGTTATCGATCGTGTGTTTTTTTGCAGACACTGAGCGTCTTTAACGGTTCATTGCTTCTCTCTCCTGTAAGCGACCTTGTACATCACCACAAATCTGTTCAGGCTTTTTTTTTGTGGTGTAGGAAAATGCTTTCTCTTGGACACATACTAAGCCTAAACAGATTTCAACTGATATAGATTTGTCTTCAGACTGTATATGTAGTTTTGGAACTTGAAAAAAGAAGATGATAAAAATCGCCGTTTGGTTTGTCCGAGGCAGTACCGAACGTAACTCTCTATAAACGCACGGATGTTCTACATGATAGAACTATTATTTACCACAGAAAGCCGTGAAATTCAAATACGTACCTAAAAACTATTAATTTACCAACACGACACCAGCATTTTTTTAAAATTTTTTTTTAAAGGAAATAGCTAGCACTGGAGTACTAAAGGGTGTAAACACTGGCAATAATTATACCAATTTAGGCGTGTGAGGTTCGCCGTCATACTGAATGAATCTCAAAATGTTTGTTCTTCTGTCAGTATGGGACGTCACTTTCAAAGGGCTAAGTCTGGAGTATGCCGACATATTTATGTTGGCTGACGGTGCAGCTTTAACGTACACTCCACGAAAGGTGAGCGGAGTTGGAGACAATAAAATAACTCCGCAAACAGTGAGTGCGGACGCGTGACAGCACAAGTGAAGAGCACGCGCAGCGGCGCGTGTCCGTTTGTAGATTTGCTGAAATAAAACTCACAGCTGGACTTCCAATTGTTAACACGCTCGAGCTGTTTCCAAGCACTCATGTCACAAGTCGTTGTATTGTGTCACTGATTCGATTTTAATTTATAGGTGTAAAGAGAGAGAGAGAGAGAGAGAGAGAGAGAGAGAGAGAGAGAGAGAGAGAGAGAGAGAGAGAGAGAGAGAGAGAGAGAGAGAGAGAGAGAGCTATTGGTTTAGGGTTATGGTGTAATACATTTTGGAGAGACAGTCACACAGACACACAAACACATAGACACACGCACAGAACAACGCTAATCTCTCAGTGCAGTGCACGCATCATCAAGCACATCAATCGATAACAGAACGTGATGGTCTCGATTAGCCCACGCGGAGAGAGATGAAAATCCAGTTTGATATGGAAATCAAGTCATCGCGCCCGAAATGTCGCCCATAATATCGCGCGTGCCGAAACGAGCGCGCGCGCAAGCACAGCAACCTGTGGCCAAGCCGTTTCCTTTGAAAGGGGCTCGTGGTTTTTTTTTTAATATTAATTGGCGCTAATTAAACAGAGGTGAGCGTGGCAGGAGCGAGGGCGTGTAAGGGTATGCAGGCAAGCTGTTGTGGAGGGGGTAGGGATGGTTCTTGCTGGTCCATCAAATCGCGAACGTGTGCCGAGACCGTTGGTTTCTTTTAAGCTCAGCTGCTGTACGAGTGTACGGTGATTTTCCAATAATCGGGACGAGTTTGATTTTTGTTTTCTTTCTCTCTGCTTCTAATTGCTTAAAGGGATCTGTTTGTTGCTGTGGTTTGACACCTTTTATGGTGACATGA
>NW_027125974.1:42500-45000 GCF_037325665.1 Littorina saxatilis | reverse complement strand
TTTCTCTTTCTTTCATTTTTTCCTTCTTTCGTTTTGTCTGTCTGTCTTTCTTTCTTTCTTTCTTTCTTTCTTTCTTTTTTTCCTTTCTTTCCTTCATTTCTTCTTTTTCTTTCCTTCTGTTTTTCTGTCCTAATATATATTTCTATGTGTCTTTTCTGCTGAGTTCTCCGTGGCTTCATTTTGTCTGTTTATCTGTTAGTAGCAAGATAACAAGTGGAATAGGACATTCCGTCATTCGCATTGTATCATCTTATGTTTTCAGCCGATTTACATATTTTTTTCCTTTCATACTCGTGTGTTTGTTTACATCTTTCTCGTTTGAAGATGCACCAGAAAGACAGTAATTTATGTAAGTTCTCTGGCGATATTAATTATTTTAACTAATCATTTATCTTCTTTAAATAAGGTATTCCCTGTGTACAGTACATGATACCGACACAGCGTCGTCTCGGTCGACGAGTTTCGGTCAGCCCGGAATCAGTCTCAGTGAAGACTATTTGGTTCAGTTTAGATGATGTTTATAGGCCGACGGATTTTGTTATAACGGTTCACGCGACTTGTTTTTCATTGGCTCACGAAGTGTAGCCTATGCGATCGTAACTTTGTCTGTCTGTGCGTTTGTGCGTGTGTGTGTGCGTGTGTGTGTATGTCTGTGGTAGAAACTTTAACATTTCCGAGTCTATGTGTGAGTGGTTATCCAAGACTATGGATAAAGCTCGCATAAGATTACGTCACGGTCAAAAGTCTTTGACGTCAATTAATGCATCATGACGGCATGCCTCCCTGTAGTCTTTCTCTCTCGCGTGGTGTGTGTGGTCTCGGTCATTGTTATTTTGAGCGGGCCGAGACTATTTGGCAGTCGTGTCCCTGTAAGTAGGCTACATGCAGACAGACAGATCTAGATCTAGTGTCTCTCTTTCTTGCACAGTGTCACCTAAGCTTACTGTGTGTGTGGGTGTGTATGTGTGACGGAGTGATTGAGTTTGTGTTACTGTTTGTCTATTTCTTACGTGAGCCTTGAAGGCTTCGCCTCTTGTTTATATCTTCATTTAATTATACATTTATTTATGTCATTTTTCTTCTACGATATTTTGTTTCTTTTTTTTTCTTCCTTCATTTTTGTCATCGGTTTTTTTCCTCATTCTTTTGACATTGTAACTCCACTTTTATTTAGCTGGAACTCCATTTTCAGTCCTTAACAACAATACGACCCAAAAAAGGATGTTTTCGACATCGGAAAGAGCGTGCTTTTGTATACTATGATAACTTGACTATGCATAACGACAGCAAAATGTAGGTTGATATTTGTTTGTGTTCTATTCAGTATTAGTGCTAGACTATACTGTCTCCACGATTTATGTGACAGTTGGTGATATTACGTGAGTTTGTGGTGACCACAGGTATCTTTATTTTTGTTAACCATCGTATACATTTCCCGGTTCGCTGTTTCTCGTTTTGATTTGTCCCGGTCCTCCGTTTTTCGACACACGGACACACGCACGAACGCGGCACGCACGCACGCACACACACACACACACACACACACACACACACACACACACACACACACACACACACACACACACACACACACACACACACACACGTACGAACGCACGCACGCACAAGCACGTACACACACACACACACACACACACACACAGCGCTCTGATTAAAGATCGAGTCAAAGTGGAGCAACATGACAGCAATTTTGTTAATGATTCATTCACAAACTCTGGTACTCCATTACTTGCTTGATAATGCCCCTGCCCCACGTTCCACCCCAACCCCCGCCTTTCACTGTCAGTCCTATCTCCAACCCCCCACCCCTCCCCCCTCCCCCATTTCCTGCCGTTTCCTCTTTGCCACGGAAAGCTACGGTGCCCTATGGCGGTGAAAAATGGGGAAATGTGCGATAAAGCATGAAATATTAAAACACTCGACACAGTTATCTGAGCATCTCAGCGTTTTGCTTTTTATTGATTCCACTTCTTATCGGGGTAGCTGAAAGTCTGCAAATGGCTCGTATAAGTGTCATCGCAGGCCAGTAACTTTTTGACTCGCCCCATCCTCCACCACCCCCCCCCCCACCCCACCCGCCACCCCCCTTGGCCGGCTTCTCCCTCGCCATTCCCCCTCCTACCTACTTCGCCTTCAGTTCCCCATTTCTCCGTTCACCCTCCGTCCCTTCTAGAACTCTTACCCATACCTACCTTCTGCGACTCTTCCCCCTCCCCCGCTACTCCTACCCCCCCCCCCCCCTCTCCGTCAAAGCTTATCACATCAGGTTTTCGTTCATAACACGCACCCCTGATGTTCTCTTGGTCCCCTTGTCGTTAGTATGAAGTTTTATACCTGCGTCTTTCCTCTTCCTGCATCCTTTCTCCTCTTGATGCGCAATCCATCCCTGCCTCACTTCCGATTCATGTATCTTTTCTCTGTTATCATAGACCAAATTAGTTGTTTATTGCAGCCTTCACTTCTTCTGTCTTCAACACTT
>NW_027125974.1:0-37500 GCF_037325665.1 Littorina saxatilis | reverse complement strand
ATCTTAAAGTCTTAGGTATGACCCGGCCGGGGTTCGAACCCACGACCTCCCGCTCACTGGGCGGACGCCTTACCACTAGGCCACCGTGTTGCGGTATCTGTTCATGCTTTACATGGAAAAGGAGCATCCTTTCCTTTGGACACATACCCAAAATCAACATCATAGCTGCTTCCTGTGCAGTGGACATTTTGTCTGAATAAATTATGAAGCGGATTGTCAAAGGGGGCCGGGTAGCTCAGTGGGTAGAGCACTAACTGGACTTTGTGATCCTAAGGTCACAGGTTCGAATCCCGGCAGTGATCACGGACACGGGTCAACTTTATGTGCAGACTCAAAGACGGTATCAATGTCCCACCCCCGTGTCACCACGGCGGCACGTAAAAGACCTCGGTCATTCTGCCAAAAGTGCAGGTGGCTGATTTGACCTAAACACGCAAACACCTAGGCAGCGCGACTCTTGTTGCTGCTAGCTTTCCACTGGGAGGACGCGACCCGAATTTCCCAGCATTGGGATAGTAGGGTAACTGAAATGAAATGAACAATGACAAGGCAATTGGTGTCATTTATGAACTTTATTCAGCAAAATATTTCTATTCTGCACGGAAAGCAGGCACACTGTTGATTCTTCATACATGTCTAAGTGGAAGGACGCACTTGTCACGTGCAACAGCGTAGACAGATAATTTTATGTGATGGTGAATATGATAGCATACACGACGTGGAATATGCCTTTTAGCTTTTTTCTTTTAGCCTAATTATATTTTTCGTTTCTGGCTTGAGATATTTGTTTTTTGCTTGGTTTCGTCTCAACGACCTTTATCGATATAAATGAAAGATCTTGTTGGCAATGTGTCTCTGCAACCCATTACATTTATTGTAAAACAAGTTTGTCTTGTTTCTTATTTTATCTCATTTCTTTTTTTGCATTTTTGTTATGCGATTCTGCTGTTAAATTAATGTTCACCGATTCTTATTTCTTGTCTTACTTTACTCTTGTGTTGAGGAATACAATTTCTTATAAAAGAAAGTATATAATGTGTTTTCTAAGATGCAATAGCATAGACTAAAATTAAAAACACCTTCCTGTTAATATGAACGATTACGTTAGCCACCTTAGATATTACCTTGGATGTCACACGCACTAAAGGCATGTTTCTGCTTGCACTCAAACCAGACAACTTGCAGCCCAGCTGTATTCTGTAGAGAGTGGGGACATTTTGCCGAGTTAACTGTTTTGAAAATGACACCCGTGTCAATTTGCAACATTAATTTAAAAGCAACAATAACAGTCCGCTCACGAAGCCGGGCTATAGATTTTAAAAGTACAATCAAAGTCAAACCTGCCCTTGCGACCACCCTCGATAACGGCCACCTACCAATTACGACCACCCCAAAAAGTAAAAGTTTGGACATGGTACACGTCAAAGAATTAACCTTTAATCTAACGCCAGACAACCCAAACCAACTACGCCACCTAACCACCGACGTTCTTTGCTACCTATGTATTTAAACCTTCTTGGAAATGAAGCAAGTTATATTTACCGAGAGAAGACGTTTAGTATCATTCCGGGCTGTTTTCGTTTGTTTCAATCCTTTAATAGCACCGAAGGTATTGCACGTTAATGTGCTCTCAGGTTTCTTTTCCTTGCTGCCCGTTTTTGCATCACGCCTCTTCTGTAACTCAGAAGAAAAGGCAAGAAACACTCTGTAATAAATATGCCTGTGGTGACGCATCATCCGACTCACTTTCAGAGTACCACGTTAAAGGCACAGTGCGCCTCCCGTAAACCATCACAGATACTGTCAGGCTTTTACACACAGTACAAACACCCTTCCATTTGAACGCTCACCAAACGGGAACATCTTTGGTGCTCTGCGTAAAGAGCGAGCAATTTTCAAAGAATTAATTTTGCGGATTGTCTCAAAGACAATCGGACCGTGGTGCGTTTTGGCGCTAGACCTAACTTTTAAAATTTAAATAATAAATTGACAGCTTGTTACACAAACATTCTTAATCATGAAAGAATTCTTTTTTCATCAGGACAAGATCAGTACAATTCGAAGTTTTGAAAGTTTGAAAAAAGAAACGCCCGGAAGCAGATTCACGCAAGGTCGTGGTTCTCGTAGCAGACGACGGTTTATGCCTATCGCCAGTTCATCTAAACAGTCAAAAGCCATCGCGAGAGTTCTTGTGAACCACAGCCGTTTGTTTCGTGCATAGTCAGAGGTACATAATAACGTGCTATTGCAGATAAGCTCACAGCGAGTCGCATTCAAATTACTAACTGACGACTGCATTGTGAAAAAGGGAAACTGGATCACACGGGTTCACGATGGCTCAGGGGTAAGATAAACCACGCAAAAATAAATTCTTTGAAAATTGCTCGCTCTTTACGGAGGGCACCTCGGATGTTCTCAAGTGGTGAGTGTTTAAATGAGAGGGTGTTTGTACTGTGTGTAAAAGCCTGTCAGTATCTGTGATGGTTTACGGGAGGCTAACCGTGCCTTTAAAGCTCTCATCTTTTTTAATGCCAGCATGACATCACAACATGGATCCGATCTCGTTGACATTTTTCTATGCAACCTGATCTCCGCATTCATGCTTCTTTGGAACGCATTGTTTGCGCCTTTTTCCTTAAAGGAAAGTGAATATCGGATGACGGTTTCCTAGGTGTTTTTCTTTGACAATAGAACAAATGAAAGTTTTCTTTCTTTCTTTCTTTCTTTATTTGGTGTTTAACGTCGTTTTCAACCACGAAGGTTATATCGCGACGAGGGAAATGGGGGAGATGGGATAGGAGAAAGGGGGGAGATGGGATAGGGGAAAGGGGGGAGATGGGATAGAGCCACTTGTTAAGTGTTTCTTGTTCACAAAAGCACTAATCAAAAAATTGCTCCAGGGGCTTGCAACGTAGTACAATATATGACCTTACTGGGAGAATGCAAGTTTCCAGTACAAAGGACTAAACATTTCTTACATACTGCTTGACTAAAATCTTTACAAACATTTACTATATTCTATACAAGAACCACTTAACAAGGGTAAAAGGAGGAACAGAATCCGTTAGTCGCCTCTTACGACATGCGGGGTGCAGAGAAATAAGGATGTGGAAAAGAAGACTTTTGGTAAGTGAAATAAAGGTGATGGATCCAGTCAGGTAGAAATAAGACAACAAGAAAAGAATTGGAAAACTGCAGGGAATAGTAGGGAGAGTTTTCTTGGAAGGAAATATAGGTGAAAGGACTGGTAAGGCAGAAATAAGACAAAAGAAGAGAAGTAAAGGAGTGGGGTAGCTTAGTATAAACACTCCCGCCGCGTGAAGGCGACCCCATGGGAGCAATGAAAGTTTACTCAGATCCGGTTTCGGTTGTGAGTAATCTTGGTTTCTCAAATGAGGAGAGGCAATATGTTTAGCTGTATTTCGGTCACAGACAAAATAAACACAGCTGATTTTTGTAAGAGATTGGTTACAATTGAGAAGATTACGATACAGAGTTGAATTTTTTTTAAAAGAGATAATAGTGAACGTATGATAGAAACAAGCGCATTTATGGAAATGCATTTCCCCTCGTGATTTTAGTTTTTAAATAAACAGTGTTTTCTTTTTGACTTAGAAAGACTTTCTGCAATTCGCAACGAGTTTAATCAATGTCGTCACAAATAGCGAAGTATGCGAACAAAGGAAGGAAATTCTCAGTTCCACTTCATATCTTCTTCTTCTTTGTTCATGGGCTTAGACTCCCACGTTCACTCATGTTTTTAGCACGAGTGGCTTTTTACGTGTATGACCGTTTTTACCCCGCCATTCAGGCAGCATACGCCGATTTCGGGGGGAGGCATGCTGGGTATTTTTGTGTTTCTATAACCCACCGAACTCTGACATGGATTACAGGATCTTTTCCGTGCGCACTTGGTCTTGTGCTTGCGTGTACACACGAAGGGGGTTAAGTCACTAGCAGGTCTGCACATAAGTTGACCTGGAAGATCGGAAAAATCTCCTCTCTTAACCCACCAGGCGGCAGCGGTTCCACTTCATACAACATCAACATTATAATAATTTTCGTGATTCCCATACGTACCACGCTCCCTGCCAAGAATAGCGTTTCTCCGATTGATTTTAAAAAAAACCTGCACGTAAGTACAAGCTTCAGTTGAATTAACATCTGCTTTTTAGTGTTTCATAATCTCAAAATATGATACAGAGAGAGGGAGAGATTGAGAGAGAGAGAGAGAGAGAGAGAGAGAGAAAGAGAGAGAGAGAGAAAGAGAGAGACAGAGACAGAGACAGAGACAGAGAACTGTTAACTTCACAGAGGACAAAAAAGTAAAGAGCATAATCTCAAAATATGATACAGAGAGAGAGAGAGAGAAAGAGAGAGAGAGAGAAAGAGAGAGACAGAGACAGAGACAGAGACAGAGACAGACAGACAGACAGGCAGGCAGACATAGAGAGAGGGAGTGGGGAGAGAGCTAGAGAGACAGAGAGAGAGATAGGGGGAGCGAAAGAGAGAAAGAGAGAGGAGAGAGAGAGAGAGAGAGAGAGAGAGAGAGAGAGAGAAAGAGAGAGAGAGAGGGAGTGAAAAAGGGAGAGAGAGGAAGAGAGAGAGAGACAGAGACAGACACATTTGCTTTTAAGAGTACGCTCATAAGCCTAGCTTGTTGTGCTCCATGTTCCTAATTTCATGTATGCGGCAATAGTACCAATGAAATTTATTGAATAAACTTGTTTAAAGGCACAGTAAGCCTCCCGTAAACCATCACAGAGCTCCCCGAGCGTCTAAATACAGTACAAGCATACTTCCATTTGAACGCTCACCGAACGGGAACATCCTGGCTGCTTTCTGTCGAGCGTGAGACATTTTCAAAGAATTTATTTTCGTAGACTTGTTCCGTTAACAACAACGGCGCCTCGTTTTTGCGCTAGACCTAACTTTTAAAATCTAAATAATAAATTGACAGCTTGTTACACAAACATTCTTTAATCATAAAAGAATTCGTTTTTCATCAAGACAAGATCAGAACAATTCGAAGTTGTGAAAGTTTAAAAAGAGAAAAGCCCGGAAGCAGGGTCACGCAAGGGTCGTAGCAGACGACGGCCGGTTTATCAGTGCAAATCGCCGTTCCTCTCAACAGTCAAAAGCCATCGCTAGAGTTCTTGTGAACCACAGCCGTTGTTTCGTGCATAAAAAAAACGTGCTATTGTAGATAAGCTCACGTCGAGTCGCATTCAAATGACTAACTATGACGACTGCATTGTGAAAAGGGAAAACTGGATCACACGGGTTCACGATGGCTCAGGGGTAAGATAAACCACGCAAAAATAAATTCTTTGAAAATTGTTCGCTCTTTACGGAGGGCACCTAGGATGTTCTCAATTGGTGAGTGTTTAAATGAAATGGTGTTTGTACTGTGTGTAAAAGCCTGACCGTATCTGTGATGGTTTACGGGAGGCTTACTCTGCCTTTAAACCAGAGACAGACACAGAGACAGAGAGACAGAGAGAGAGCAAATTTGCTCTGCCTCTGTCTCTACCTCCAGATTTACAGTTACATCATGTCACATTGAAATTGGGTGGCGGGGGACGACAGACTGAGGGGTTTGGGTGGTGGTGGGGGAGCTTGAGGCGGGAAAAAAAATGCAGTGAAATTTACGGTCATCCACATACACATTCGCAAAAAAAGAATAGTTCAACAGCTTCGTTTCTTTTTCTCTCTCTCGTTGAAATGAAGTTCCGTGTCATTTAACCCTGAACCGCTCAGGCCGCTCGTAATGGACCATGCCTGTTGGCCTTTTCTCCCTGGACCTTGCCAACCTCTGGATGAACCGCGTGGTCCTCAAAGACTCCAAAAATTCAGCATTTCACCCTTAATCCGCAAGATTTAGCCACAAAAGCCAAGCTTTTCTCCGTTCAAAGTACACTTTCAAATCCCTGAAATTCAAAACTCGCTTGCCCTTTCAGAAGCGTATTTTGAGAGAGATTTTGACAACATCGATTTTTCACACCGAGGGGAGAAGTTAGGGGAATGATAACAACGTTCAGGTGCAATTTCCGAAACTTGTATTTTCCACGCATGCATGAGGGAGGTTTGGGTAGGGTCGTGGCGTGCTTATGGGAGTCATTTGTGAACCCTTCGCGTCATGTGCGCAACATTATGTTCAATGGTACGAAAGCAGTCATGCGCACGTGTGTAAAAGATCGTAAATTGCATTGTGATTTGGGATTACACATGTCCGTGCATGCTTACGAGCAGACGAACAGACAATCAGCCAACCAGACAGACACATACACATGCAGATACACAAACACACTGAACACATGTACGTGCACATACAGATAAAGTACACATACGCACAGGTGCAGAAAGACGGAAGGACAGACAGACAGACAGACAGACAGACAGACAGACAGACAGACAGACACACACACAAAGAGGCAAACACATATGTATAGCTATACAGAGTACGATGTTCAGAAGCAATGTACAGAGAGAGATAGATAGAGAGAAAGAGAGAAAGAAAGAGAGAGAGACAGAGACAGGCAGAGACACAGACAGAAAAACAGACAGACAGACAAACACGCTCGCGCGCACACATACACACACACACACACACGGTAGAGCAGAGGGAGAGTTGTCGCCGATAACTTGAGAGGAAAACCAGCAAGAGAATTTAGTGCTCGTTGTTTCACCTTGTCAGCTCTTCTTTCCTGCTCATCCTTTCGCTATCTAATCTCCTTCAGCAGGAAAAAGCTCCGGCGTCGGCGATATTTGTGTGATATATGTAGGAGCTTCCTTTTCCTTGCTTCACACACACTCACACTTGTTTGATACTCGCTTGAATTTTGCCACACGAGCGATAATCTTATCCGAGAAAGTGTCGACAGGAAATTATACGATTTCATTTATTTCAGTGAATTGTACATACCTTCTTTGGCTTTCCCTTTCATTGAGAATACTTTTTTCATAAAAAAAATATCCCCACAAAAAAACTAAAATGAAGAAATACCAGACAGGCAGGGATATATAATATATACACATTTAGTTTCTGAAAGGAGTGATAAAGTGACGGCCACGGGTTAACTCAGACCGTCCAACCCCGTGTCACCACTGTGGCACGTAAAAGACCTCGGTCGTTCTGCCGTAAGTGCAGGTAACTGATTACACCTAAACACACACCTAGGTAGCGCTACTCCGTTGCTGATAGCTTTCCATTATTAGAGGAAGAGGACCCGAATTTCCCAGCCATTGAACAATAACGGGATGACAATAATAATGAAAATAAAAAATCATTTCTGAGTCAGACTATGGCGATACTCGGCAAGGTGGCCTACTTGATTTGATGAGTTGACAACAGCAACAACAACACCACCACCAACAACAACAATAACAACAACAACATCTTTATCACTAAAACCAAACAACTTCGTAGTAAGGTGGCCTTTGACGTGCCACTGCACGAACGACATGATCACTGCTATCATCGCATCTCAATGTCCTCAAGATAATTATGGACTTTGCCTTTTCTTTAATTTCAAAGATAACAGCGTTTATTTTTCTATTTTTTTCATTGGTATACTAGTCTTTACGTCTCTCCGACCACGCAAATTACAACAATCGTACTCAAGCGATTATAATCTTTTTATAGTAGTTTTCGAACCTGTCTTTCACGACTGACCAACCAATGTACCGACTAAACATGGTCGTTGCAGACAAGTGGTTCTTCTTCTGCGTTCGTGGGCTGAAACTCCCACGTACACTCGTGTTTTTTGCACGAGTGGAATTATACGTGTATGACCGTTTTTTACCCCGCCATTTAGGCAGCCATACGCCGTTTTCGGAGGAAGCATGCTGGGTATTTTCGTGTTTCTATAACCCACCGAACTCTGACATGGATTACAGGATCTTTTTCGTGCGCACTTGATCTTGTGCTTGCGTGTACACACGGGGGTGTTCGGACACCGAGGAGAGTCTGCACACAAAGTTGACTCTGAGAAATAAATCTCTCGCCGAACGTGGGGACGAACTCACGCTGACAGCGGCCAACTGGATACAAATCCAGCGCGCTACCGACTGAGCTACATCCCCGCCCGCAGACAAGTGGTCAATATGGAAGCTAAATTCTGTAGGGAATTCGAATAAACCTCGTCGGGGATCCTTTGGGATGGTCGTTGTGGCCAAGTGGTCGAGATTAAGAGGTGTTCGCCAGGGCAGGTTTGATTGTATCGGCAAGTGCTGATGTTGAGGAAGAAAAGCGCAGCTTCGTTAATTTGACGATGATGGCGACGTGGACGACGACGAAGGCAAAAGATCACGATAACCAACAAAAAAATAATAAGTAAATCAATAACTTACTTTAAAAAAAAGATGAAGAAAAAGAAAACAACGACGACGATGACGACGCCGACAATAATATTGCTGTCGAAAAACGGCTTTCTTAAATAAAAAAAAGATCGCAAACTCAGGGAGTAGTCCTGCGGAGGTCTTCAGAAGAAGAAGACGACGATGTTAAAGACGACGAAGACGACGACGACGACGAGATGATGCTGTCGAAAGACTGCTATCTAAAAAAAAATTAAAAAAATGTCACCAATAAAAATGACTATAAGGGCTTCGAATATCTGTCAAGAGAGATTAGGGAGGCTAAGATGCGAAAGTGAACAAGTAGCTGTCACTCATTTTCCACTCACAACAGCTTTTCATCTCCTATCAACTCAGGGGATTCGGACAGTGTGGAAAAGCCCAGTGTTTTTATGTCTCGAGTGGGCTTTGTCTTATCGCCGCTGGTTTTATCAGCAAGTAGGAAAAATATCCGCTTTCACTCGACTTTCTTTAAAGGCCTTGATAGGGTCATCAAAACGACCTGAGACGTGCCATTTCTCCGTTTCCCGAACTGGTGCGGGTGGGTGTAAGGTGGGTGAGGTCGTATGGGTAGGGGTGTGGGGAGGGGGTGGATATTTCTGTTTTCCGAGCTTACATTTAGGTTGAGAGTAGGGGTGGAAGGAGACAGAGAAAGAGGGAGGGAAGGGGGGGGGGGGAGAGATGTTTGATTCAAAGTTTCACGCACTGAACCCCTTGACCCTATTTTGTGTCTTGTCTGAGCGAAGGGCGCATGTTTAAAGTTCGTTGTGTGATAATTCACTTCCTCTCTCTTTGGTCAGTCAGTGTTACGAGCGTTTGTGTGTACACAGAAAGTAGCTTGTTCACCTTTGCGGGTGCTTGTATGTGTATCAAGATTATTGTCTGACTGTCTGTCTGTCTGCCTGTCTGTCTTTCTGTGTCTGACTGTCTGTTTTTCCGTGTGTCTGTCTGTCTGTTTGTCTGTCCCTGTCTCTACCTTAGTTTCGGTGTGTTGCTCTGTAAAACTATACATTGGTATTATCTTATTCTTTTATCTTTCAATCGCTTTCTTTTAAATTGTGGGTCTTTCTCTCTCGGTTTTGTTGTTTACTTCTGCTGCCCCCCCCTCCCCCCCCCCCAATTCCTTTTTCTTCTTCTTAACCCCCCCCCCCCCCCCCCCTCATTCCCTCCCTCTTTCTGTCGCCTTATTCAGTGAATCTTCGTCAACCTCATTTCTCTATCTAACCTGATTCTTGTTACTCTTTTTTACACCTGAACATTTTATTTTGACCAAGTTGACACGAAATGAAAACACACTGAATTGACTGCAGTATCATCTCTCCAGACTGTGTGAAAAAGAAAAAGAGAGAAAGAGCAAAATGGGTGTTGTAGAAGTCAAATTGGTGCACACACCCTTGCACAAACATCTGTAGGAAATGACGGCATAAAGGGAAAGACAAAATTGAAGAGATGAGGGTGGACAGCATGAGAGAGAGGGGGGGAAGAGAGAGGGGAGAATGAGGGGGAGTGGGAGGGAGGAGAGGGAGAGAGAGAGTGTGTGAGAGAGAGAGAGAGAGAAGGAGAGAAAGAGAGAGGGAGAGAGAGAGAGAGAGAGAGAGAGAGAGAGAGAGAGAGAGAGAGAGAGAGAGAGAGAGAGAGAGAGAGAGAGAGAGAGAGAGAGAGAGAGAGAGAGAGAGAGAGAGAGAGAGGTTGGCTATAAATAAAAATAATATCGTACCTTTCCAACAACTCTTCCCAACATACAAATACTTTTTTTTTTAAATGAACCAGAAAATAAAAGATATCCAAAAGAATGTGAATGTGTCCGGAAGCTTAGATGAACCTTTCACCTGTGGGTATATATGTTATCTCCCCCCTTTCCCCTGCGCTCTACACGACCCCACCCCTTAATTGTGTATCCCTCTCTAACAGAGAGAGTTACATCAATTAACCACTCTCCTCTCCTCCCTCTAGTTTTCCCCAGCATACACACATCACACTCACATATAAGAAGAACAAAAACAGTGCTCTCTCTCTCTCTCTCTCTCTCTCTCTCTCTCTCTCTCTCTCTCTCTCTCTCTCTCTCTCTCTCTCTCTCTCGCCGTTCTCCTCTCTCTCTCTCTCTCTCTCTCTCTCTCTCTCTCTCTGTCTCTGTCTCTGTCTCTCTCTCTCTCTCTCTCTCTCTCTCTCTCTCTCTCTCTCTCTCTCTCTCTCTCTCTCTCTCTCTCTCTCTCTGGGGCGTGATAAAATGCTGGTTCTGTCGCCGGCGCAGTCATTCAGTGCTCCCGCTTTCGTTCGCTCCGACACCCTTTTGTGCCGGCGTCTACCCGCTTGTGAACACCCTGAATACCCCTCGCCACGGCCCATTGACTCCGACAGTTCGCCGTTTATCCACGACGAAGGGCCTGCTTCAGAGCGAGAGAGAACAAAAATCGTTGATCAAAAGCCTTTTGTCAATCAAGGGAGAAAACTCCAGGCCCGCAGTTGATGAGGGAGGGCAAGCTACTCTCTCTCTCTCTCTTTCTCTCTCTCTCTCTTTCTCCGTGTCGCAGAGTTCTTCTCCCTGATGGTTTTCACTCTCCAAACAAACTATTGGCAGGGGCTGTAATTAGTGGTAGATTATTTTGTGTGTTGCTGTATTTTTTTGTATTAAAAATCTGTGTTGCCCGTGCCCTTTGATGCGTCACAAGAGTCATTAATTACAGTGCGACGGGGTGCGTTTCAGCTGTGCAAGTGTCAGAAAACCTGGAGCCCGCTTGTTTGTTTTCCCCCAGATAATTGTCCCTGTGTCAAAGCCTGTCAACTCCCTTTCTGTGTATTGATGGTCGAAGTATTTTTAGGACGCTCCTTTCACCACTCTTTTCATACACTCTCTCTCCGTTTCTTCCTTCCTGTTGGTTAATTGTCTACGTTTGGTGACATGAAAATCCTCGCTAAATGTGGGGACCAATTTTCAAAGGCTTTGTGTATCGTTCTGTTTTGATTCTTTGTTTCGATTTTCCTTTGGTGTTTTTTTTTCATAAACGCAAAGCACTCCTTAATTAGTTGATTAATTAAAGAATAGACTTCTGTGCTACTGGCGAAACTCTTCATAATACATAGTGCACGGCAAGCTTTGTTTTTGTTGCCAAGAGTGTTGATTTGGACCAAATGGGAATCTTTTTTGAAATGTTAACGTTACACAAAGATACTTTTAGATCGAACACTTGTTTTTCTGTTATGTCCTAGATACTTTAAAGTCGTGTGCGTCGAAGAGGTCTGGTCGCTATCCTGTGGTTCGTGATCCTGGCTCTTTTTTTAAAGTTTTATTTATTTGTATTATTTTTTTAAAGAAAGTCTTGCATGTAAACAGTTGTAACATGTTCGGAGAAAAAGTCTTATTGCTTCCTGATCTTTGCTTTTGTCCTAATAAAGAAACCATAAAGATCTCTCTCTCTCTCTCTCTCTCTCTCTCTCTCTCTCTCTCTCTCTCTCTCTCTCTCTCTCCCTCTCTCTCCCTATCTGTTTGTATGTCTCTGTCTGTCTCTGTCTCGCTCTCTCTGTCTCTGTCTGTCTGTCTGTCTATCTCTCTCTCTATCTCTCGCTCTCTCTCTCTCTCTCTATCTCACATCGTATGCCTTGTTTGTCTGTCGTTTTGCCTTGTTGGTTTAAACAAAACTTTATTCAATTTTAATCATGACAAGAACAATGCATGGATGATTACATACTCAAGCATATAATGCTTATTTTAAGCAATCATAGTAATTACAAAACAAAGGTTAGCATGATGGCGGAATAAGTACATTAGCTCATTTCAGGAAACGTAAAACAAAACAAAAGACAAAACAGATACACAAACAAGCAGAAAATGGGAAGGGGTTGGTGATACATGAGGTGGGGAAAGGGCAGCTAGCTAGTAGCTAGCTTAAGGGAAAAAGAAGAAGAAGAAGAAGACTTGGAGCGCCAATATTTGAGGGGATTTTTTCAATTGTAATAAGTGCACATAAGACACTCGCACAAAGTTAATGCGTATTGTGATCAGAGGAAAAGTCACTACATTGCGCATAAATCGAGACATAATTGATAAGTCGGAAAACAACAAAAGAACATGAGAGAGGTTATGGGGAAAAATTTGTCAGGCAGCATGTCGCATGACAGTGTCTAATAAATGTAATGAGTGAAGTATAGAGGCTCATTTACGGAACCTGCCCGTCTGTCTAATATAGTCCTGTACAGTTATGAATATGGTCTGGTTGACATTTCGTGAATATTGCGGGATGCCTTTCAATAATATTTCGATATACTTATAATCATTTGTCAAATTATCAATGGACAATAATCTTATATCTCTATACAGGGGACAATGCAATAAGTAATGTTCAGCAGTCTCGCTGGGATAACCACACTCGCATTGAGAGCAATCCTTAAGGTGCCGCTTACATAAATCAAAATTCAAATCACTCATACCAATACGCAATCTGCAATGATGTACTTGTTCAAATCTTTCTCCAAAATAATAATGGCATGGTACTTTAAAATCAGCACTTGACAAATAATTTTTGAACTCGCTCAAGGAGGTGGTCATTTTAACGTTATCTGGTAAGGTGTTCCATAGTACAGTCGTTTTGGGGATAAAAGAGTTGCGAAATAATTCGGTTCTATGAGGAGGCACATATCTTTCTAATGGTCTTCGTCTATGATATTTCGACACATTAAAAAATACAGCTTGGGTCGTAATGCCTCTGTCATGACAGGAACAAAATTCATTGTAAATCGAAATCAATTGGAATACACATGAATCATCTGGCAAGAAACCAGACTGCTGTGGAATGAGTATGTGATTTGCCTTTAAAAAATCAAAAACATGTACATAAACACATCTTTCTAACACCTTACCAACACAACTCAGTAATGATATAGGACGGTAATTATTACACAATTCTGCTGGACCTTTTTTTATATACTGGAGTAACATGGGCTAGTTTCCACGAGGCAGGAAATTTTCCTTCAACTAAACTTCTATTAAATATTTTTAAAAGGGGTTCTGATACAACATCCACAGAAGCAATTAATAATCGGTTATGTATTAAATCGGGACCTGCAGCTTTCGTCTTCTTCAAATTTATAATAACATCTTTTATTTCATTAACTGACAAGACTAAATTATTCATAAAGCAATCAGAAATTTGGATTTCGGGAGGTTCATCGTCTGGATTCTCAATGGACGAATTCTGAATAAACTGATCATTAAAAATATTAGCTTTATCGTGGTTTAAATAATGTATTTGACCTTCTGAGTGGATTGGTGGAAGTTCCTCAGTTTTCATACCCTTCTTATTCATAAAGGATTTAACTAATTTCCACCATTGTTTAGTTCCGAATTTTGAAGGGTCTGAGATCTTTGTATCCAAATTGGAATAATACTCAATAATTCTTTCTCTTTTCTTTTGCGTCAATGAATTACGTGTCTGTCGATACAACAACCAATCTTCGGGTAAATCGGTTAATCTCGCTTTAGTGTGTATCTGATCGCGTTCATTCACACTTTTTAATTCCAGACAAAAACAGAAAACCCCAGACACGATGGCTAATTGCCTCCAATGTACAGGTACCTCACTGGACCTCGCGTACGAAAATACATTATGGCCCTTTAACCAAAATGTTCCATTCCATTTCAGTGGTGAACATGCGTTTGGCACCATCCTTTTATGGCGAGAGTGTGGTGTGGCGCTGTGTCACGTTTGATTTCCTCTGTCCATTAGAATTATATATGGTCGCGACGTTCACTGCATTATTCCGCGCACGACGAGGAAGATGAAATCAAAGTGAAGCAAGAACAGTCGCGGGGAACTATTCAAAACAATAGATAAACCTTTTCTCCCATTTAGCTGTTGCACCCCGTTCACACGAAATGAAGGCTTCAAATCCATCGTAGTCATCCCTAGGTCCTCAGGATCACATTAATATAATTACTCTCTCGACTTTTGGAAAACACCGACATACAGGGTTAAGTGACTCTCGAGCTCGAGAATGTTTTGTCTTATAGTTTTGCGGAACGTTCTATTCAATTAGTGTATCATGTCCTTTAAAAAAAACCCACCCAGTGTGCTTGTTAAACGATCGCTGCCCTTTTCCAAGCGGCAAAATGGTAACATTAGTTGGCTGCCTGTTTTCTCAAACACAAAGGATAAATGTAGAAAAGAAACATGCACACTGAGCTAAGTGACCCTTGTGCTTTTTAAACGGCTGTTGCCCTTTTCTCAGCGGTAAAGGGATACAATTAGTGCTCCGTGACACCTGGCGTAAAAAAAAAAAATAGGCTTATAGCTGTTACTTAGTCCAACGGGTACTTGAGTGTGTACAGAAAGATGAAAGAATGGAAGTCAATTGTGAGAGACTAGATAATAGATTTAAAAACAACAAGAACTCTTTCGCTGGCCTCGCGAATGTTTCTTTCATGTCATCACAACCATAATCGCTTTTATGTTTAAAAAAAAAAGTATCTCTTTCTTACTCTGTAGTCGTATATGTTAAAATGACAGGTCGGACGATTAAGCCGAGCCCAAAACCTGTATTCTTTCGAAACAAAGTTCTGAGATCTCCCTCTCTATCTCTCTTTCTCTGTCTATCTATCTGTCTCTCCCCCCCCCCCCCCTAGCCTCTTCCGTTACAAACTCACACCGTAGTACTTTTAATACATGTTTAAGGAGTCCATGGTGCTTATCATTAACGCATTGTTTGCATTTCTGATTAAATCCGGCATAAGATTTTTCAAATGGAGATAACTGTTGCAATTCCAAGATTATAGGTTTCTTGTTGGGAATACATCATTTGAGTTTGACGAATGTAAACGTTGCTCAACCCAACTTTGCTGCGCCAAGCCCTAGTGAACACCGACGAATCATATCAGACCAACTCGACTCGACTCATCAAGATACTTTTGTTGTTTCCGTACAGGTCATGGGTGTATGGAGCGTTGACTACATCCCCAGGGGTACCAGGTTCGGACCCGTCAAAGGGGAGATAATCAGACACGAGTCAGAGTGCGGTGATCTGCCCCTCAAACATCACTGGAAGGTAATGACAGTCTGTTGGTTTGTGCTGGTTGTGTGTGTGTGTGAATGTGTGTGTGTGTGTGTGTGTGTGTGTGTGTGTGTGTGTGTAAAATAATCTACCACTAATGACCTCCCTTGCCAATACTGGGTGGCCGAGTGGTAACGCACTTGCGCTCGGAAGCGAGAGGTTGCGAGTTCGACCCTGGGTCAAAGCGTTAGCAAGTTTCTCCCCCCTTTCCTAACCTAGGTGGTGGGTTCAAGTGCTAGTCTTTCGGATGAGACGAAAAACCGAGGTCCCTTCGTGTACACTACATTGGGGTGTGCACGTTAAAGATCCCACGATTGACAAAAGGGTCTTTCCTAGCAAAATTGTATAGGCATAGATAAAAAATGTCCACCAAAATACCCGTGTGACTTGGAATAATAGGCCGAAATGTTTGTTCTTTCCGGGATCTTTGTCATCTATGTTCATAACTCTGTCCTTCTAGATTCAGACTAACAAGCCTCGTGAGCGAGCCACTTTCCAAGGGCAGCTAAATTCGCGTATGGAAACAGTTCTGTCGTCTGGGATGCCGTTTTCAGTATTCTCAGCGTTGAAGAATTTGTAAAGAGAGGAAACGATAACAGCAGGAGAAATAAAAGTCGTGTGTGCATTTTGGGTCTTTTGGAGGGACGATTTCGAGTTTGAATCCGTTCTTGCACATGCTCCAAAGCGTGTAACATACAATCTTGCACACGTTTGCTTTAGTAGTGGCAAAGAAGGAAAGCGTGTGACATAAGCCTCATATTGATTGATTGATTGAATACTTTTGAGCGTGTTAAACATTGGGGAGATAAAACTCTGCACGAAGAGAGTAGTTTTCCATCCCTCATCAATATACACTGTCTTCTTTGTTTTTTTCTTGTTCTTTTTCTGTCATCATCATCATTATCATCATCATCATCATCATCATCATCATCATTATCGTGCGCTACCTCCTCCTCCACCTCATCATCGTTTGGTCCCATTGTTTAAAATTCCCGCTGACTATTTGGTTGCAGGTGTTCAAGAACAACAAAGTGCTTCAACACATCAGCACGGCGGATCCTGCCAGCTCCAACTGGGTCCACTACATGACGGTGATCGCTGGACCACACAACCTCCTGGCCTGCCAGCTGGGCAGTGATCTTTACCTCTACACGGTCAAGCCCATCCCGCCCAATGTAGAGCTGGTCAGCTGGTTCTCCCGCGACTACGCTGACCGCACCAACTGTCCGGCGGTGTCCGCGACGCCTGTTGCGACGTCAACGACTGCGGTCAGCCGTGTTGGGTCTGCTGCCGAGCGTGGTGCGTGGAGTTTGGTTTTCTTTTGTGTTTGTGTGTGTGTTTGTTTGTGTGTTTGTTTGTGTGTTTGTGTGTGTGTGTGTGTTTGTGTGTGTGTCCCACGGTGTGATTTGTAAGCTTCTAGCTAACACTTCTGTGTGTGTGTATTTGTGTTTGTGTTAGTGTGTGTGTGTGTGTGTGTGTGTGTGTGTGTGTGCGAGGCTGACGCTAAGTACCGGCATGTCCGTATGAGAGGGCCTTAGGTACCGTGCATAGACCTTGGCTGCACTAGGTACCGCGCTAAGTACCTGCGATGTTAAAACCCATGTACATAATACTTTTGTGTGTTGTTTATGCTGTTTATATGTAGGCATGTTAGTTTGAACTACGATCCTTTATTTTCGTAAATAAGGCTCATCATTTTGTCAAGTAGTAGCGGTTTGAATTTCAAAGGTACTTAACGTATGAAATATACGTACAGAACCAACTTTTTACACACAACCTAAAAATTCTCACTGCAGATTTAAAAATAACAGCAATCGTTCTCTTGTATTTCAAGCATCATTGACAGCAAATAACTGAGTAGAAACCTAGCCCTAATTGGGAGTAGTCGGGTGTTTTGACCAACGGTACTTAGTGCTTTCTGTACGGACATAGCGGTACTTAGTGCTCTCCGTACGGACATAGCGGTACTTAACGTCGCCTGCGGTTCCAAGGTTTTATTACACAGACATAGAGATGTTGGTGGCCATATTATTTCGACCTGTATATATCGGACAGCACAATCCATTCAGACATCCATAGACAGACAGTTTGAACTATTTTTGTAAATAAGGCTCATCATTTTGTCAAGTAGTAGCGGTTTGAGATTCAAAGGTACTTAACGTATGGAATATACGTACAGAACCAACTTTTTACACACAACCTAAAAGTTCACACTGCAGATTTAAAAAAAAACAGCAATCGTTCTCTTGTGTCTCAAGCATCATTGACAGTAAATAACTGAGTAGAAACAATCTTTTACAAAGAATGACCAATAGTGAAGTGAATAGTAAACATTATACAGGCCTAAAAACAAACTTTATTAGACATCTCTCTCTCTCTCTCTCTCTCTCTCTCTCTCTCTCTCTCTCTCTCTCTCTCTCTCTCTCTCTCTCTCTCTCTCTCTCTCTCTCTCTCTCTCTCGGTTGTATGTATATATTAGGCAGCATTGATGTGCTAGATTATTGATAGAGGAAAGCTTGGAACAAACCACTGTGTATTTTGCATACGTTTAAATATCATGTTTTCTATTTTTTTCCTGTGATTTATGTGTACCCCCCATTGAAAGGGGCTGTAGGCCCATATTCAATTAAACTGTGTCAGTCTCTCTCTCTCTCTCTCTCTCTCTCTCTCTCTCTCTCTCTCTCTCTCTCTCTCTCTCTCTCTCTATCTGTCTCTCTCTCTCTCTTTTCCATAATATATTTATAGTATTCTCTCACTCCTTTATTTATTTATATGGGAGATTTATATAGCGCTTGACGTTCTCTAAGCGCTTTACATATTCTCTCTTTCTCTCCCTCTCTCTCTCTCTCTCTCTCTCTCTCTCTCTCTCTCCCTCTCTCTCTCTTTCTTTTATATCTCTCTCGCTCTCTCTCTCTCTATTACATAATATATATTTATAGTATTCTCTTCTCACTTTTTCCGTCTCTAGCTCACGTTCCCTCTTCCCCCCCCCCCCCCCCCTACCTCTACCTCCCTTACCTCATAATAAGCGTGCGCGCGCAACGACAGTAAGAGAGAGAGGCACAGAGAGATAATATCGTATTCTAAATTTATTGATAGAGGAGAGAAATGTATTATAAGATAAGAGAGAGAGGTAGGAGGGGGGGGGGGGGGAGAAAGAGGGACCGTGAGAGATACAGAGAGCGTGAGCGGAGAAGGAATACTATTAGTATCACTATCAATAAATTATGAGAGAGAGAGAGAGAGAGAGAGAGAGAGAGAGAGAGAGAACAAGAACAAGAACAAGAACAAATCTTTAATTGTCTAAGGCCACAGCCCCTTACAATAGTGGTTAAAATAACAGCAATAGTATCTGCACAGTTATAAATTATAGTCACGCATAAAATTCAACAAATACATTAAGACCCTGATGACATGTCACCGAACCTGATTTCTAAGGGTTCGTCTCTTCTGTAACATGAAGAACACATATCTGCTGAAGCTGTTCATCAAATTATCCTCATTACTGCCACAGAAATACACAAGTTGTTGTTGCAGCGTCTTAGAGTTCGAGATTGTCAAATACTTTGCTCGAAGGTCTTGATAAAAGGGACATAAAAATACAACATGGTGTTCATCTTCTTTATCAGGTGTACAGAGAGGACAGTTTCTTGTCGTTTGGTTTGGTGCGTACCGAAACTTGTGAGCGTTGATTTCGGATACTCCTGCGCGGAAACGAGTAAGAGCAACTCTGTACTTAATATCTTCGATTAATTCAATGTATTTCTCTTTTTCCAAACATGTTTTGTAACAATTATAAATGTCGAAACGTTCACTGCATTCTAAACAGGAGAGAGAGAGAGAGAGAGAGAGAGAGAGAGAGAGAGAGAGAGAGAGAGAGAGAGAGAGAGAGAGAGAGAGAGAGAGAGAGAGAGAGAGAGAGAGAGAGAGAGAGAGAGAGAGAGAGAGAGAGAGAGAGAAAAAAAAATTTCGTATTCTAAATTTATTGATAGAGGAAAGAGGGAAACAGAGAGAGGAGGGAAAGGGAGAGAAATCGAGATAGGGGGAAAGAGAGATATATTATAAGATAAGAGAGAGGGAGGGGGGAGAAAGAGGGACCGTGAGAGATACAGAGAGTGTGAGGGGAGAACAGCGGTAAACTTCCACTACCTAGGGTTTCTTCCCAGCATGACTGTGAGGTCTTGACACGCACCATGCCAAAGACCAACAGAAGACAATTTTAATGATGAACTCGAACTGCCTGAATCTGTGTTGCCTTTCTCATTGCAACTCGGCTGCATGATCACATGCCTGTATTTGTCATGTAAATTCTTACAACCCCGGATACAAAAACAAAACCAGAAAATGACGCCACAGTTTAAACAACAAAAGCATGGCTTTAATTTAAAATAGCAGCATTAACACCTAAATGTTTGTTATAATGCAGTAAAGCTATTACATATCTGATTATTCTTATTCACCTATTTCGTCTCCTCTACCCATGTGCGTGTGTTGTATGTGCCTCTTGTTTTATGGACTGGGCAAAGGAGCTGCGCCTTCGGCTATCAGTGTGACTGACTTTTAGGGTTTAACGTCCTCTTAGACCAACTGGTCTATATTGGGACAGGTATTGGTAATACGTTGAAGTTATGGTGTGATACTTTGATTCGAACAAGCCCGCTGTGGCTGTCTTCTTCGACACACCAGCATTGGGTTTGTCTCGTCAAAGTATCGAAATACGATCATTATAATCGGAGACGAGAGATGATGCATGCGTGTCTTCGTGTTTTTCAAGCCCTGAGACTTTCGCTGTGAACGTGGGATCTTTTCGTGCGCATGTGTGCACACGGGGGTGTTCGGACACCGAAGAGAGTCTGCACAAAGTTGACTCCGAGAAATAAATCTCTCGCCGAACGTGGGGATCGAACCCATGCTGATAGCGACCAACTGGCTACAAAGCCAGCGCGCTACCAACTGAGCTACCTCCCCGCCGCGCTATCAGTGTCAAGTTACCTGAAGGCAGAGGGGAAGTGTTTAACTAACCGTATCGAGTCAAGCACGCTATGTCGTGCATTCCGAACGCGTGTACTGGAGTGACTGACAGGGGCTAGTCTGGACTTGACTGCGCCTGAACTGATGCGTTGTTTCATCGAACACTGTATAGTGTCTATTGACAGTTAAAAAGAGAAGTACGCAAGTCCGAATTACAATAGAAAGGGCAAGATGAAGAAACACAAAAGCACGAGGCTCAAATAGGTGCTACCAAAATTAAACAGAAACGTCTCTGGCGAACGTTTTAAACAGTATAAGACAGTATAAGCATAATTAGTATGTATACAGAATGCTATACAGTCACGCAGTCCTTCTGTTTTACTGTCCGTACTCAGATAACGGATGTTTTAGAGTCAAATGAGCTGAATCTGTGCGTATGCCTTCAAAGATGGCTTCACACGATTGTAACTAAAACTTATATTTGTAGTCCTACTATTATCCCGCCAGGCACTCCTTTCAATACTTTTCTTCATATACCACCAATATTATTATGCTTTTAGATATTGTTGTTAAATGATGTATTTTGATGCTGTTACCGCTGTCTGTCTCTGTCTTTAGATCTCTCCCTCTCTCTCCCTCTCTTTCTCCTCCTGTCTGTCTTTATTTATCTGTTTCCGCGTCGGTCTCTCCGTCTGTCCCTATCTCTGTCTGTCTCTATTTGTCTGGTTTAATGCAAGCAATGATAAGTGTATAGCCTTAGTTGGGAAGTTAAGAGTAGAAATAATTAGTATTTAGTGTAGGAGGAGGGTTGGGGGTGGGTAGGGAGGGGGTGGGTATGGTTTACTTTGAGCAGGTCGGTTTCAGTTTTAATAAACAATTTTAGAGAATTGTGTATTTTATATTTGAGTCTTTCGTGTTTTAGACATTGATGCATTTAATAGTTTTAACGAGTTGCCTTTTGTTTTATCATTCTGGTGTTTATCTAGATGTGTTGTGTATTTTATAAGAAGTTTTTAAAAGTTCGAAGTTATTTTAGCATATAGGTTTTTTTTTTATGGTCTTAATAGTTAAATATGTATTACGTTATTATTAAGATTCATGTTTTGTTAGCACTAAGCAGTTGTTTTAATCAGTCTGGTTTTCTCTTGTTTTCATTTTATGAACATTTTAAATGTTAGACTAACTTATTGTTTTGTACAGAATAATAACTGTGTGAATGGTGTTATACTGAATGAAAGAGTGTGACATGAAGTTCTTGTACATCATTGTAAAGAGTGTGAATGACGTTTTAGTTTAGATGTCAAGCGCTTAGAGCAAGCCTTTTTAACGAAAGTTTTTGATTTAGCGCTATATAAATGTTCTTCTTATTATTTAAGTTATTGAGACATCCCAGTGCACTAAGGGATTTATAGAGCAAATCGAGAAAATTCATTATTGAACGAAGCGCATAGCGCTGAGTTCAATAATTATTTTCGAGATTTGCTCTATAAATCCCTTAGTGCACTGGGATTGTTTCAATAACGATATTGTCAGTACCGCCATAGAAAAAAGAAGATTCCAAACGCACACTTTGCTACGCGCATTTGAATAGGCATAACTGTGTGGTCAGGTCGTGTACAGTAAGATCTACTTTTGTGTGGGCCGGTGTCTCAAGTGTGTCGTGCTTTCGTCACACGCATTTTAATTTCTGTTGGTAAATTCCAGTGTAGTGTTAAAGCTGAACAGTGATGATCTTTCAGAGAGACCTCATTTGAACTCTGAGAAAGGACTCTGCTCTTCATTATTTGCGATTCGAAACCTTCAGTCGAGCGTCGATGGATTGACTGTGCGGAGTGACTCCCCTTGAATTGACTACCCCACGAAGGACTCGACTGTTCGCACATTTTCAAAATGAATGTGGCATATATCTCGTGTTGTATCTTCACTCATCGGGGAGTCTGATACTAAATATGAACGGTAAGAATGCTCTGAACCCTACACGTATTATATCCCCATCGTTTTTTCGTTCACATTTGCCCAACATGTTAATTTGCTGAGCGGGGTTTATGTCGTCTGCTACTGCTAGGCTAGAACAATCGAACCACTGCAGTCTGCACTGTCACTGAGTCTGCACGAATAAGGCAGGCTGGTAATAAGTCTTATAATTATATGGTAAGAACGTTCTGAACCCTACACGTTTTCGATTACGATTGTTCTTGCCTTGAAATAATAATTCGGAAACCATTCATTTACTGAACTGATGCAGTCGTATTTCAGTGTAGTCTGCTAGAGTCGATCGAATCAGTCTTCCAAATGCTGTGTACGTTATCGGAATAACACTTGTGTTTTCTGTTAGCCGCTGGGAATTGTATACTAACTCATCATTTGGAAATGTGGATGATAAGCTACATGCCACTAACACGGCATATTATGAGAAGAATCTATGCAAGTCGGCGAAAATGAGATGAAACACAGCGGCTTCTAGTTTTAGATCACTGGCACTGGCACAGGCACATGCAATCTGTCAGAAAAAAAACTACTTCTGCTTTAATTGAGAAGCAGGGAATTTATGGTCATTTGGTATTGTGGAGAATATAAGCTACATGTCATTAATTAATTAATTTGAGGATGAGAGTACAGTCTCGCTTTGGCAAAGGGTGGAAGAATACGCTATGTGGAAAAGTTAGAGTGCGCCAACAGATTTAAGCGCATCGCCATTAGCCAATCAACTGGTTCACATCAGTCATGCGACACAAGTACTTACTGACAATTATTATTATTATCTATACATATATAATTAATATATATCATAGATTATATAATGGTATGTTACATGAAGATTGTATAGGGACTTCTGCTACACTTATGGTGTAAAACACATGGGATGAATCATGCTGTGTTGCTTGAAAGTACAGACTCGAACATCAAAGCATTTGGTGTCACTCGGTTCAAAATATTAAAATGTATGGTTCGTGCACGTCCAATTTAATTGTGATTAGGCTACACAGCCATAGTATATAGGTTGTGTATATCTAACATGATGTAATCGGCGTACCGTTTCCGCACAGTCTTCGACTCGACGACTCCATAACCCCACATACACGTGAACATCAATAGATCTCCCAAACTTCTTTGAATATTTTAATCAAAATGTTTGTAGTACATACTCAGAAGACGACCCTTCAACTCTGTTGAAACAATTCAGGGTGTTTCCGCTAAAAATGTGTCTGTAAATCAAGTTCTTAGTTGAAGTTAAACAAAATGATCCTTACATAGCCCTTAAAAGCCCGCGAGGTAAAGGCAGACAAAAACAGTTGTGAGCGCAATCTATAATTGTAACCCGTTATGGCGTAGTTGGTATGTCAATGTTCGCCTGTGGTCTCCAAGGTTGCCGTGGGTTAAATCTCATGTTATTTTTTGTGTGTGAAATGTGACGCAGGGATCCCTTTGAACCCATTCCTCTTGTTTTTTGATTGTTGGTTAATCATCTTTTATAGTTCATGTTACAAACTTCTTTAATTTGGCAGGTGTTTTTTTTTTTAATTTTGTATTTATTTTTGGGGTCTTCTTTTACTTCATTCCAGGGGTGGGGTAATAAGCGGGCGGTTTAATGGTCCTTATGGTCCCTTTGTTTATTTTCGGAGGAGTGGGGGTGGGGGTGGGGGGTGCCGCAGCTGTCTGCAGGTTATCTAACTCACTAGGCATGACTGTTTCGCTAAATGGAGCAGCAGCGTCAGTGGGGAACAGGGCACGAGACTGTAGAGCTATGGACCCTCGTGTACAATCAGTGAGAGCCATAGTGAAACACAATATTACACATTTATGAACAACACATATTAATTACTTCACGCCATTACCTCAGTTATTCCCATAGTAGCAGAAACATTTTTTGAACATTGTCAAATATACGTCAGGGCTAATAGTCTCGGGTGCTGTTTTACTTCACAGTTATTTTTCAAGGTTGTCAGTAATATCAGAATAAATATCACACACTTGAATGTTGTCCAAGAGCTTCAAGGCATAGTCACTGATGTCATTACTTCAGTTATTGTCAAGATTGTGGGTCATGAGAACTTAATTATAATATTAATAGTTTTATGATAATAATAAAATTAAACAGCAACAAAAAAATACGAAAAAAGTTATAAGTGTATAGTACTTGTCTTACATTATGATAGTCCTGATTTTGTGATAAATCGCCAATTTGCAAGTGCTCTACACAAGGCTAGATGTTATTAGAGGTCAAGGAGGTCAAATATCACGAAAAGGCGAAGCAACCAGCATCGGTGGCTGGCAGAGGAACCTCCCTCCGATTGGGCCACCAGAAGTAGAGGTGAAAGGAGAGGCTGGTGCAGCGGGGTGCCCGAGCCTCAGAAGGATAATTGGCGATGCAGCAAGGCCATTGATATCAGCGTGAACTTGTTATCAGCCGATGCCGTTATCGGGTTACAGCCGTAGCCCTTTCGCCGTGGCTTCGCGAGCTAGCACTGTAACAGTCTAGGCGCAGTCACAGCACGCGCCAAAAGGAGGTGTGGCTTAGCTGGCCGTTTGTGCAGTAACCATGTCGGTATCAATTAAGCTCCACCGCCGCTTCGGTCCCAGTGTGTTATTTTGACCTGCCATGCTGCAGGTCAAGAACTTTCCCCCCGTCGGTAGCAGACTATCAAGTTTTCAAACGCTGACAACTCCGAAGACTCTGGAGAGAATTTCTCTATGCTGCAGAGGTTTGATGTACAGATTTCCCTGTGTCACTGCTCAAACCAGACCCGTTTTTACATTTAGTTAAGTTTTGACTAAATGTTTTAACGTAGAGGGGGGAATCGAGACGAGGGTCGTGGTGTGTGTGTGTCTGTGTGTGTGTGTGT
This sequence comes from Littorina saxatilis, assembly GCF_037325665.1. Taxonomy (NCBI): domain Eukaryota; kingdom Metazoa; phylum Mollusca; class Gastropoda; order Littorinimorpha; family Littorinidae; genus Littorina; species Littorina saxatilis. The sequence goes on along the minus strand of NW_027125974.1, from coordinate 12,286 downwards.
CTGTGTGTGTCTGTGTGTCTGTGTGTGTCTGTGTGTGTGTGTGTAGAGCGATTCAGACTAAACTACTGGACCGATTTAATGAAATTTGACATGAGAGCTCCTGAGTATGATATCCCCAGACATATTTTTCATTTTTTTGATAATGTCTTTTATGACGTCATATCCGGCTTTTCGTGAAAGTTGAGGCGGCACTGTCACGCTCTCATTTTTAAACCAAATTGGTTGAAATTTTGGTCAAGTAATCTTCGACGACGCCCGGACTTTGGTATTGCATTTCAGCTTGGAGGCTTACAAATTAATTAATGAGTTTGCTCATTAAAGTTGTCATTAAAATCGATTTTTCGCAAACAGATTTAAAATTGATTGCATCGTATTCTTCATGACATTCTGAATCTAAAAATACATACATATGTCATGTTTACTTTTAAAATGTGATCACAACTAACCAACTAACGAAAATAGATTAATTAGTCTTACGATTAAAATTTAAGAAATCGATCCAAAAATGATCTTATCGTATTCTTTATCGTTTCCTGATTCCAAAAACGTATAGATATGATAGGTTGTATTCAAAACAAGCTCAGAAAGTTAACAAGAATACAGAAAAGCGCGCTTTCCTGCTTAGCACAATACACTACCGCGCTATTCTGGCCTGTGCATATCACTGCGTTTTGCACGTGGGAGGTGAGCGGTTGAAAACGACGTTAAACACCAAATAAAACAAGAAGAGCAAACGCTCGATCGAGTCACTTTCGCAGTTCTGAATATTATATGAGGCATCAGATGGACAGGAAGAAATTGCTATTCACAACACAATGAGTCACGTTCACATAAAATTTGAGCCCGGTCACTTTTATAGTTTCCGAGAAAAGCCCAACGTTAAGTTGTGTGTTGCCGAACAGAAAAGGCTAGTTATCTCCCTTGTTTTTCTGATAACGTTCGTAAAAGGCTACAGATGTAAATACTTTGATGTAAAGAATAATCCTACAAAGTTTCAATCACATCCGATGAACTTTGTCAAAGATATAAAATGTCTAATTTTTTCTTTGACGCTGACCTGTGACCTTGAAAAAGGTCAAAGGTCAACGAAACCATCGTTAAAGTGTAGAGGTCATTGGAGGTCACGACTAAACAAAATATGAGCCCGATCGCTTTGATAGTTTCCTAGAAAAGTCCAACGTTAAGGTGGTGTCTACGGACGGCCGGCCGGACGGCCGGCCGGACGGCCGGCCGGACGGACGGCCGGCCGGACAGACTAACACTGACCGATTACATAGAGTCACTTTTTCTCAAGTGACTCAAAAAGAAAGATTTACACCCATTGTGTAAGAAAAACATTGAATACATTGACATTTTTCACGACAGACAGATAACTACAGCCTTTACTTGTATATAGATTGATGTTTTTCCTTTTTATATTCCTTTTAAAATTGATAAATATTTGTAAACCCTTCTCGGAACAGCTTTCGCAATTCATGTCCACCCACAGGCGCCGGACTATTCTGAATAACAGCGACTGCTCAAAGACCAACAGCAGACAATGATGAACTCGAACTGCCTGGAATCTGTGTTGCCTGTATCATTGCAACTCGCCTGCATGATCACATTTCTGTATTTGTCATGTAAATTCTTACAACCCCGGATAGAAAAACAAAAACAGAAAATGACGTCACACCTTAAAAAAACCCATGGCTTTAATTTAAATGTAGCAGCATTAACACTAAATGTTTGTTATAATGCAGTAAAACTATTACATATCTGATTATTCTTGTTCACCTATTTCGTCTCTTCTACCCACAGAGATATAGAATATTCTATTCTATATCTCTGTGCCAAGTCAAGTCAAGTGCGCGTATTGTATGTGCCTCTTGTTTTATGGACTGGGCAAAGGATCTGCGCCTTCGGCTCTGAGTCAAGTTCCCATAGGCCGAGGGAAGTGTTTAATTAACCGTATCGAGCACACGCATATCTTGCATTCCGAACGCGTGTACTGGAGTGACTGACAGGAGCTCAAGTTCTCCCTCCCTTAAAAATAAGGGAGTCTGCCGCGATCGCGCCTGAACTGGTAAGTCAGATGCTGACCACCGGTTCGCGGCGCCACAGGACCATGTTTTCAGCGTTCCTTTTCGTGTTGGGATCAAGTTACCGTGCCCTGGCCAAGAACGCTAGCATTGAAGAATGGAGAGAAAAGTTCTACCTCCCCATCTTCGGTTTATGTAAACGACTAGGGCTCCTTGCATTAGGAAGTATTCGGATTCTAAATGTTTATTATTATTATCACTAGCAATACTCGTGCTCCTCACGGGATGTAACAAATGTTTTATGATTTTCATTAATCACTGATGGTGTGGATATTAAAGTGTCTATGCGAATCCATCCCATGATCAATTGCTATTATTGTTGCAATGGTCGACTTATCTTGTCTGAATCATGACTGATTTATTATTGTAGTCATAGCTTCAAAGCGACGGTGATTGGAGTAGATTAGCTCCCCTGATCAGCGAAGCCTTATTTAACTATCAGTCATATGATAACCACACATATGATGGTAAAAACCCTTATAACTTTGGAACCAGCCAACCATTTTTTTTTAATGAAATTAAACATGAAGACGCAGGCCATTAGTCCCTTCATGAATTCAAAAGAGAAAAAAATCAACTCGATTTTCTGCGAAAAACATTTCGCTGTGATTTTGTAATTTGTAACTGCTATTTTGTAGACCCTTCCTCGGAGTATGTAATAAAAAAGGTTTCATTGAAATATTCCCAGAACTTTGGGAGATATGGATGTTTATGCATTGGAGAATCAAACACTAAAACCCTTATAACTTTGGAACCAGCCAACCATGTTTTATGAAATTGAACATGAAGACGCAGCACATTAGTCCCTTCAACTTAAAAATAATTAACTCGAATTTCTGAAACATTTCTCGCTGTGACTTGGTATTTTGTACTGCTATTTTGTAGACCCTTCCTCTGAGTATGTAATGAAAAAAGTTTCATTGAAATATTCCCAGAACTTTGGGAGATATGGCTGATTATGTATTTTGACCATCGGGCCCCGTAATGACCTTGACCTTTGACATATCCAATATAAATGTTGCACACAATAGGCTATCGTGTGTCTACATCTACCTACAAAGTTTGGTTGAAAAATACTTAGCGGTTCAGGATTTATCGCAGTTCCTATATTGTGACATACATACATGCATACTTACGGAATGGAACAATCGCAAACGTTCCCGCTGGGTGACGAATTAAATTATAAAAAACGTATCAGTAAAATAAAATAACAATGAACAGCACACATTCCTTGAAAAGTAATGTAGCGTAGGGGAAAGGGAGAAAAAATGTGACACCGCGTGGATTCGAACGTACGTGATTAGAACATGATGAAGCAAGAGTGTCCTAACCAACTGGCCTACAAATAATTTGCAAAAGTTTCAGGGAAAAATACAGCTATGACATTACAAAAACCATAGGCAATGGATGTTCCCGTTTTTGCCATTCCAATAAGTAACAACGATAACAACTTGATAGGTTTGAGAGTAAACTTGATTTGACATGATACTGTGTTGTCTAAAGTGTTTATTGGATTCTCGGGCAGTTTTATCCCGGACGGCTGCATGTCGAGTTTCAGGGGTGCCTAAGGGCTTCCGGCGGTAGGTAAAAATATTTAATGTTCAAATAAACCCACTTAATTAAAAAATAAACACATTACACTCAGCCAGTCCTGATCGAGGTGGCATCCACTATGCCCATGCAAAAGGAATAACGTGAAAGTTGCCCAGTACCACAGAAATTAGCAATTTCGTGTGACTGAGGCTACCAGTACCTGTATTAATATATGAATTATAATTGGCAACGGTAAGCGATTTCACACAGATTAGCGCGGGACAAATATTGACAGAATTTTTTTTTATCATAACTGCAATGTTCTTCTCCCCCCCCCCCCCCAAAAAAAAAAAAACCCCAACAACAACGCAACACCTCCTCCCTCCCCAACCCCTAAGAAGAACAGGTCCGACAAACCCCTGCGTCACACAGTAAGCTTTTTTTTTAAATTAACAACGCCAATGGAATTCAATCTCCTGCCTCGGACACTTTCGTTTTGTCACGTTAGGAGAGCAATTTACCAACTTATCTATTTTGCGTCTTGACAGTTCACGTGAGTGATATTTTAGTGACTTTTGTGACATATAGACTGACCGGAACAAACGCAAACGTCCACCCTCTGGGTGACGAACAACACATTTGCATTCAAACGAAGTAGTTTGTTGATCATAGTGCAATTATCCCGTTTGACTTGTGTCTGTTCTCAATATGACTAACATATATATGTACTCATTTCTCCCAAATGGGTAAAGCTATTGAAACTCACTTTGGCTATGAGCTCGAGGTCCATGGGAATAAACGCTCATAATTATGTCCTGCAGATTGATGACCCTGGTGTCACTCAAAATTATCCCGCCAGGAAATGCTATTTCGTATACATGTACTCAATTGTCTAACCGGCACGGTTGGTCTAGTGGTAAGGCGTCCGATTGGCCTAGTGGTAAGGCGCCTAGTGGTGGGTTCGAACCCCGGCCGGGTCATACCTAAGACTTTAAAATTGGCAATCTAGTGGCTGCTCCGCCTGGCGTCTGGCATTATGGGGTTAGTGCTAGGACTGGTTGGTCCGGTGTCAGAATAATGTGACTGGGTGAGACATGAAGCCTGTGCTGCGACTTGTGTCTTGTGTGTGGCGCACGTTATATGTCAAAGCAGCACCGCCCTGATATGGCCCTTCGTGGTCGGCAGGGCGTTAAGCAAACAAACAAACAAACAAACTCAATTGTCTCCAGTAAGGACACAGTTATTTTCTCCGAATTTAAGGCCCCAGTTTGTGGTGATTGATATTGATTTGCTCTGTAGTTTGATGATCCTAGTGCCAACATTATCCCGTCAGGCATTGTTTAAATGTTTTCGTTTGCACCCACTTTTCTCCAAAACTGATAAAACTGTTGACACCACTATTAGGAAGCATGCTCATCGGAGTCGATGCCGAGAAGCTCTGAACTTTGGTGACCCTAGGTACCATATTATCCGGCCATGAAGGGTTTTAATATACTGCTGACCATACACCCGTTAGGGTCCATATGTTCTATCAGCCCCAGATACTTTACTTGATTTTTGCTTTCGGTCCAGCGGACTCTTTTGAGCCATATCAGGACCAATCAGCCCGAGACGAAGACTTTAAATAATAAAACAACAACCACAGCACGAGATGATAAACGGAAAGTATTAGGATCATTATGGTCACTTGTTAATTATTATTTTGTTACCCCTTTATCACATGCCGGCTATTGATACATGCCATATCATTATTTTTGTTACCAAAACGAATACGTTGTGTGTGTGTATTGTTAGGAAAACTCCAATCTTTTAGATTAGTTAACAATGTATCAAGAAAAATCACATATTTGAGCGAGTTTCTAGGTGACCCTTTTCGTGATTAGGGACCTAATGTACATCCTATTTGATCTTCCATGAATGGGTTCGGTTGATATTTGAATTTTCTGTAAAAGGGGTCGCTCAGATAATCGTCAAAATGTAACTGACAAGTCCAGTGGCTAACGAAGGAAAGCACCGATCACCATCAAGACTAAATCACTACCAGATGTCAGTAGGAATGTTGGTAACTGATCCACTGACCGCTATCATATGTTACTACTCGCGTACATTCCGTAGAGTACCTACAGACCAATCTAGAGCATAATTGTATTTCATTCCCTCTGCTAGAACTGACTGGGCTTGCTGATATAAGCAAGCGTTAGTTTGTAACACATTCCCTGGCCCGTCCCAAGAGAATATGAAAGGTATATATGCTACACGGAAGCGTTGTATAGACCGAAACAGTTCAAAATAATGATACTGGATTCAGACTTGAAATTATTGTTTTCATATTAGGCCTACGAACAATAACTTACATGTTAAGAGAAATAATACATGTATCGAGAGATATTGCTTTTATTCTAGGCTACATCTCTTATGGAGGCATCTTACACACTCTCTCTCTTTCTTCACCCTCCCATCTCTCTCTCTCCTTCTCTTCCCCTCTATCTCTCTAATATTGACAACACCCCTCATATGATCACTCAACCTCTCCCCATCGCCCTCTGTCTCTCACCTTCTTACACACACTCTCTCTTTTCCCAACTCTCCTCTCTCTCCATCTCTCTCTCTTCAATAATGACACCCCCCATATATCACTCTACTTATCTTCCACTCTCGAATCTCCAAACATTCGGTTAAACGTGATTAACTGGTATCGTACCCCTATGACAGATAATATTCCCTATTCTCTGCATTCTCTGCTTGCTGTAATGCTCTTTTTTTTCAAGCCACATTTCACGTCAACCAACTTTCATCAAGACGTTATTTAAAGCGTCATTGTAGAAATGACATTCGGAAATATTAGGGGAATCCCTGTCATAACATTTTTTTCTATTTGTTTCCCATCAGGCATTTTTTGTTTTAATCACAAGTAATATAATACAGACACACAAAGAGAGACACCTATAGTGACAGCCGCTCTATCATGCTAGGACTGGTGTCAGTATACTGTGACTATACGAGGATGTCAATCAATCAATCAATATGAGGCTTATATCGCGCGTATTCCGTGGGTACAGCTCTAAGCGCAGGGATTTATTTATTTTAATTTTATTTTATGCAATTTATATCGCGCACATATTCAAGGCACAGGGATTTATTTATGCCGTGTGAGATGGAATTTATTTTACACAATACATCACGCATTCACATCGGCCAGCAGATCGCAGCCATTTCGGCGCATATCCTACTTTTCACGGCCTATTATTCCAAGTCACACGGGTATTTTGGTGGAAATTTTTATCTATGCCTATTCAATTTTGCCAGGACAGACCCTTTTGTCAATCGTGGGATCTTTAACGTGCACACCCCAGTGTAGTGTACACGAAGGGACCTCGGTTTTTCGTCTCATCCGAAAGACTAGCACTTGAACCCACCACCTAGGTTAGGAAAGGGGGGAGAAAATTGCTAACGCCCTGACCCAGGGCCGGTCGAACTCGCAACCTCTCTCTTCCGCAAGTGCGTTACCACTCGGCCACCCAGTCCGATGTAAGCCTCTGCGATTTCAATCTCAGTGTGGCAGTACATTAATCTGCTGACCATAAACAAGGAATGCGTCCAGCTGTCTCTCTAGCTCTCCAGTAGGTTTCTCAGCGGGATACCTGCTTGACGACGTTCTAATTGATGGCACGCGAACCGTGTAATGTTTAGCCACTGCGCGAGTCGAACCGCTCTACGACAAGCTGCTCCTCGCCACGGCCCCCCCACCCCCACCGCCAGCCCCACGCATCCCTCTCTCCCCCCCCTCCCTCTCTCCCCCCTCCCTCTCTCTCCCCCTCCTTCTTTCTCTCCCTTCCTCTCTCTTTAACCTTAATTGTCAATCCGTTTTTCATTGCTAAATTCATACGGATAAATAAAAGCTTGATGATTAGCAAGAATCACCTCTGATTTGTTATTTGCACTGTCACTGAAGACTAGACCGTCAGTGAAACTTAATACAGTTCGCCACCTGTTTACCTCTTTTTATATTTTAATCCAGACAGCATTATCCACCACCACCCATTATATAAACATTCTATTTTGTGTAGTCCCGATATCAATGTTGCAAACCTTTTGATGCAGCTTTTAATAATATAAGAGATTTGATTTATACGTATTCCCTGTTTCACTCAATGAATATATATATTCCCTAAAATATCCAGGTAATATACATATTTCCTGGAATTTGGATGCCATTTTTAGACGTATTCCCTGACTTATATTTAGCATTCAAAAGGAGACACTTTGATGGAGTGAAAAATCTCCCTCTCTCCCTCTCTCTCTCTCTCTCTCTCTCTCTCTCTCTCTCTCTCTCTCTCTCTCTCTCTCTCTCTCTCTCTCTCTCTCTCTCTTATGCTTACAAATATAACAACAATTGCATATCAATAAAATTTACAACACAAAATTACACTGTTTGCACCAATGAAGTGAGAAAAAATGACTTTTATATCAGCAAAATCAACAAGCCGTAATAACTCTAGTTGGCGGGATATATTTTGTTTGTTTGTTTGGTTGGTTGTTTGCTTAACGCCCAGCCGACCACGAAGGGCCATATCAGGGCGGTGCTGCTTTGACATTTAACGTGCGCCACACACAAGACAGAAGTCGCAGCACAGGCTTCATGTCTCACCCAGTCACATTATTCTGACACCGGACCAACCAGTCCTAGCACTAACCCCATAATGCCAGACGCCAGGCGGAGCAGCCACTAGATTGCCAATTTTAAAGTCTTAGGTATCCCTGCCGGGGTTCGAACCCACGACCTCCCGCTCACTGGGCGGACGCCTTACCACTAGGCCACCGTGTTGCGGTTTGGCGGGATATAGTGATCCTTACATCGTTCGAAAAAAACCCAATAAAGCTACCCTTTCAAACCATGTTTTTTTTGCTTATTTGCTATTGTATTTGGTTGTAATATGTTATATAGAATTGTGCATGTGGAGGGATATTATATTTTTTAAATATGGAAAAAGTGAAAGCTAATTTAAAATTTATGGACAGATTAATTGATGAAAATGGCTCTCAATAACGACGCAAAAAGGAATTTTACAGGAGCAAGTGAGATTTTACAATAACGTGTTTGATAAAAATGGGAATTTTGTTGAGGAGGATGCTGAAAGTAAAGTTCTTAATTCAAATATTCCTCAGTTAAATGACGAACGAAAATCATTGATGATTTCTCCAATATATCTCGCTTAAAATTAAATAAAAGTAAAACGGAAGCAATGTGGTTGGGATCGCGTATAAACTGTCAAGAGAAATATTGCGATATTAAATGGAATACCCAGGTTAAAATCATGGGAATTAGTCAGTTTTAAAAAGGACATCCCGGCCTCTGAAATTATGGAAAATTGGTCCAAAAGACTTGAAAAAGTTGAACAAATCATTTGCAGATAGTCAAGAAGAAATTTAAGTATAAGCGGCAAATTATGTATTATTAAGTCCTTCTTAGTTTCACAATTTGTTTACGTTATGCAGGCGCTTCTTGCCCCTGTTAAAGTTCTCGATAAGTTGAATACTATTTTGTTCAGGTTTCTCTGGAAAAGGAAGTATTCAAATACAAAAGCCGAAATGTATTGTGTAATGTGGTGGAAGAAGGTGGTATTAACATGATAAACGTCCACGATATGCAGACTTCTTTTTTACTCACATGGGCAGCAAAACTTCAACAACAAAAACATGAACCGTGGACAACGATTCCATTAAGTCTTTATCAGGTATTGGGAAGAAATTTACTTTGTTTTAAAGCCACAACACCACTAAAACTGTTCCAAGGTATTGAATGCATTCGATCAAACTTTTGGACAGAAGTTCTCTTAAAATGAATCCATAATAAAGCATTGATTTATGAGAGAGAAGATCGCTTTGGCGATCAATGTTTGTGGAACAATATAAATGTGGTTTATAAAAATTAAAGCTTATATTTTAAAAAGTGGATAGAAGCGCACGTAGATACGGTCTAAGATATTTGGGTTAACGGAGATATGATTCCTCAGTTTTAACCAGCTGTGCACAAAGATAGGATACAGTCCCTCTAGATTTTTTTAGTACGGCGCAATGAAGACTGCTGTGCGAGCGCTTGCACTTCGCAAAAACACAGCCAGCCCGCGAGCAGGCGAACACAATAATGACCTTGACACACGGAACCCTGTGATCATTAACCCCTCCGCGAGAAAGTTTCGCATGCTGATTGTCCAGTCCAAAGCGAGCGAGCCTTGCGCTGTTACATTTTGGTTACATAAATATCAGGTTAAACTAGATCACAATTATTGGCTGTTAGCAAGCAAATGTACAAAAGAAGAAAGATTGCGATTGTTACAATGGAAAATATTACATAATATTTATCCCACGAATATATTATTAAAAAAAATGAAAATTAGAGAAACAAAATTATGTACATTTTGTAAACACATTGATTATGTTGAACACTTTTTTGGGCAATGTGAGAAGTTGACGAGCTTTTGGGAAAATGTTGTCCATTATATTCTCAGAACACGATGTCTTGTTTGGTTATCAACCTAGTAATATATGCCAAAATAATAAGGTACTTAATCACATTATTTTGATTGCAAAAATGTGTATTAGTAAATATAAGTATGGTGATAGATACGATTTGAATAGTATATTGGAAAATGAAATGTACATTGGAAGTATGTGAGTAATGTATAAGTCGAGATGAGGTGAAGTGATATATGACGTTTGTGAATATTATGAGGGGGGTGGGAGAGAGCGGATGGACGAGAATAAGAAAAAAAAAGGAGAAAAAAAAAGTAACCATGTATGGCTCCTCAATTGCTTTTTGTATATAAACAACCATGCAAACCACAAAAAAAGAGAAAAAAAAAGAAACAGGTTTTCTCCAATTTAAAAAAAAACAAAAACAAAAAAAAACAAGTCGCTTAAGGCGAAATTACTACATTTAGTCAAGCTGTGGAACTCACAGAACGCACTGCATTTTTTTTACAGTGACCGTAGTCCGCCGCTCGCGCAAAACGCAGTGAAACTGACGAGACTGTTTAGCGCGGTGGTGGTTTCGCTGTGCTGCATAGCACGCTTTTCTGTACCTCTCTTCGTTTTATCTTTCTGAGCGTGTTTTTAATCCAAACTCTATATGATTTGGAATCAGGAACCGACAAGGAATAAGATGAAATTGTTTTTTAATCGATTTCGGAAATTTGATTTTGATCATAATTTTTAATTTTTAATTTTGAGAGCTTGTTTTTAATCCGAATATAACATATTTATATGTTTTTGGAATCAGAAAATAATGAAGAATAAGATGAATGTAAATTTCGATCGTTTTATAAAAAAAAATTAATTACAATTTTCAGATTTTTAATGACCAAAGTCATTAATTAATTTTTAAGCCACCAAGCTGAAATACAATACTGAAGTCCGGCCTTTGTCGAAGATTGCTTGGCCAAAATTTCAATCAATTTGATTGAAAAATGAGGATGTGACAGTGCCGTCTCAACTTTTACAAAGAGCCGGATATGACGTCATCAAAGACATTTATCGAAAAAAGAAAAAACATGTCCGGGGATATCATACCCAGGAACTCTCATGTAAAATTTCATAAAGATCGGTCCAGTAGTTTACTCTGAATCGCTCTACACACGCGCACGCACACCGGCACAGACAAAACTTGACTAAATGTAAAAAGAGAGAGAGAGAGAGAGAGAGAGAGAGAGAGAGAGAGAGAGAGAGAGAGAGAGAGAGAGAGAGAGAGAGAGAGATGATAATAATGATGATGGAACTTTATTTTTCAAGGATAGAGGTTTAAGGTGACGCCTTTTCTTACAACCGGTCCTTACTTCTAATACAAATGTCTAATAAATGATAAACAAGTAAAGCAACATGACAAATAAACAAAGTAAACGAACGAACCAGCAAACAATCGACAAGTAAGCAAACAAGCAAATAAACATAAACAACAAAATGACAAAGTAAGGAACATACAAATCAAAAGCAAAACATGCAACATATTAATTGAGGTTATACATGTAAAGTGATCGACGGTTAAAGTTCCATCCTCACCTATTCACACTTTACTGACACTATACACAACCATCAGTGTGTATAGGAAACAGGTACTTAACGCCTTCGTCCGTACGGGTTACACACTGTGTATAGCCAAACGGTACCTAATGTGGATTTCGTACGTACAGAAGTCACACAGATCCGTCTGCGTATGACCGGTACCTAAGGTGCTCCTCGTCCGTATGTGTGTGTGTTTGTTAGTGTGTTTTTTAGTGTGTGTGTGTGTGTGTGTGATTTGTTTGCGTCTTTGTCAATGTCCATTCTGTCCATAATGCCTACTATTGTGGCCAGTCTTGTTGAGTATTCGGCCCGGCATGGTGTGTTGAGTTCGTTTTCTTTTCTTGTTGGCGGGGGGGGGGGGGGGGGGGTGTTTTGTTGTCGTGTTTTCTTCTTCTTCGGGGGGTGGGGGTTGTTTGTCTGCAAGATTTTCGACTTACTGGTCCCCACAAACTAAACCGCACAAGAAAAACAGCAGACAAAGGATACACGCCTTTGTGACACTGAGTTAAGTATAGCCTATCAGCTATTCATGTTACGATGTACAGTTCAGTATTTTGTGTGGGGTGTGCGTATGTTTGTGTGTGCCACGGTGTGTATGGGGGGGGGAGGGGGGG
>NW_027125973.1:15000-26621 GCF_037325665.1 Littorina saxatilis | reverse complement strand
AAGAAAGTCAAACATTATCTACCTAGAACATGTTGTCTTGTTAAGTTAGCATGCGTATTTTGTGTTCTATGCTATTCCTACTCATGCAGATGTCGAGTGCATTTGAGGTAGAAAAATAACAACAACCGGCAGTTTTGTCGCGACATTTCTCGCAATAATGTTTTGGTAAAGTTTACTTCCTCGTCCGGATTTTCATATGTAATTTTCCATGATGTTCGACCTGCAGCCGACTGCGAATTACTCTTAAATGTTTTGAAAGTTGCAACGCAAGTAAGCGTTTCTATCTTTCCATGAACTTTTGTTGTTGTAGTATATCATTATGACATTCGAACCCGCGACCCTAGGATCACAAGTCCACAACCTGAGCTACCCGGGCTCCCTTGAAGCCAATCGGTGTGTTTGAATCTTTAGTCCGATCGTGCAATCAAACCTGTCCAATGAAAGCTTGTCCACCACTTTGTCTATAACGACCACACGAAATATATATATATATATATATATATATATATATATGTTTTAACATATTGTAAAGTTTTGACTAAATGTTTTAACTTAGATGGGGAATCGTGACTAGGGTTGTGGTGTAGGGCCTACGTAGTACGTGTCTGTGGGTCTGTGGGTCTGTGTGTATGTATGTGTAGAGCCATTCAGAGAAAACTACTGGACTACTGGAGGATACGTTTCTTTGATGACGTAATATCTGGCATTTTGTACAAGTTTTGGTGGCACTGTCACACCCTCATATTTGGATTCATTTGATTAAAATTCTGTAAAAGTAACTTTCGACAAAATCCGGACAACAGGATTGCATTTCAGGATTAAAGCTTGCAAATTATTTTTTGAGTTTGGCCATTAAAAGTCAGAAAATTGTATTTAAAAATAAAATGTGATGAATCGATCCAAAAAGATGTAATCTTATTCTTGATCATTTTCTGATTCCATAAACAAATCTATGTGTATCGATTGAACACTGGATTTCCCTTCTTTGAGCTATGTGACGTCAGAGGCCGACAAAACGTCTGTTTAGGCGGCCAGCCGAGACTACAAAATAGTGCATGTTTGTGTGCGTTCAATCATAAAAACTACAAGAAATTCTACCCAGATACATACATTTTATTTGTATTTTTTTACCAAAATATGACAATTTACACATATCTCGACAGTCGTTCACCTCGACCGCTAGCGCGGTCTCGGAGGAACACTGACTGTTTCGATCTGTGTAAAATGTCCTATTTTGGTCAAAAATACATACAACGTTTAATGTCCTGTTTGGATTAAAACAAGCTCGAAAAAAAAATTAATATACAATAGAAAAAGCACAATTTCATAAGAAGCGCTTTACACTACTGCGCTATACTGGCTTTCTGTGGCGTGAACGCGATAGCGGTCGCCGTCAGGTATGAAATCGACACAGGTATTGAGTTTTGTCTTCGTATTGTCTTTCATAATGTGAGTTCGAAGGGTTGACTGAATGTATTAATTTCGTCTACGCGACATGTTTTAAGATATTGCTTACTTGTCAACTGCGATCACATGTCTAAACGGACTGCGGCTGCCAGTTTCGGCCCAAACTAACGTTCACAACCTGTCTTTCACAACCTTTAAAATTATGTTTGTTTTAAATTTATTTTTTTTAATTACATTGTACTATCTCTACATCACCAATACATAACATTCATACACTACCATCTCGCTATACCGACTGCTAAACGTATCAGACGGACGGGACGGCTCTCAGTTAGCCGAATGCAATCACGTTGTCTTCTGCGCTTGAGTGCACCCCATACACACCTCTTGACATACTCTTGACATACTCTTGAAAGCGATAAGACACCACCCGAGTAGCCAACGGCGGCTTTCTTTAATTGCGATAACAACTCGGGTAGACAGTTTCAAACTGTCGTTAAAGACAGGTCCAACTACACTTACTTTTAAGATGTTACATTATGGAGGTCAAAATGGCCAATTTTCTGTAGTTTTTTTTGGAACAATCTATCCTGTTATTGTATTAAAAAAGAAGCTTTAATTTTTCGGCACTATATTTGATTATGATGGACTCAGTGGAACTCATTCTGATAAGCATCGCTCCACGGCTATTGCCAGTTGTCTCTCTGACCGGACGCTACAGTCCTACGCGAATCTATATAAAAAAAAAAGAATACAGAGTTATCTCCCATATGTTTTTCGCGAGCACTGATCTAAATTTGAGATCAGTGTTCGCGAGACGAAAATGATTGCAGATTGGCCGACTTCGACAGTGATCTCCGTTCTGTTCTTCACAGTTATGATAAAGACATCGTTCTAAGGTCAAAACAAGTCGAAATTTTGGGACTGCTGCCGGAAGGAGACCGTAATATATGGTTTCATCTCTGTCAACTGGTTACAGAAAAAATCGTCTGCTCCAGTGAGCGCCGAAACCAAACGGTTGATTATCACGTGACACTTTTGTCATATTTAGAATTGTTTGCACAGTAAATACAGCCGCGAAAAATAGCTCGCTTGAAACTGTCTTACATTTCAATTCCTTCGTAATTTTAAAATGACAAAACACCATGAAAAATCATTATCGACGATCGCGAATCTGCTTATATCAATAATACATTACAAAAAACTCTAAATATGCACACACACACACACACAAATCGGTTTCCTTGCCAGACAAGGAATCTCAAGGCATCCTGTCAGGGAGAGAATGACCTGAACTCCTTTTGACCTGAGTTCAAGATGAGTGGAACTGTCCTAACATTCTCAGAGAATTATTTTCAAAGTTTATGTTTGTTTTAAACATTAATATGTGAAAACAGAATTAAGGTAGGTGATCAGCGATGCTGTCAAAACTACTCACATTACGTCATATATGGCTGGTTTTTAGTGTTGATATTTTTGTTTCGAGCGACAGATTGACTGATTTGTTTCATATCGCTTAACCGGTATTTATTGTGGGTTTTTTTTAAACATTTTTTATTAGGTGTTTTTTGTGTTTGTTGTTGTTGTTGTTGTTGTAAGCACTCTGCTGGATTACACACACACACACACGGCTGAGTCTGCAGGTGACCCGTCTGCAGTTTTACTAGATATTGCTCGTCGTCGGCGTGTGCTCTTTCAGTAGATATTTTTGTCTTTCTTTGCATCCACATTGTGACACAGTGAAGCCGTCCACGCTGGGTGGTGGGGGTGGTTTGGACTCGATAGATAAAATATTACGATTTTTAGCATAAAGAAAACAAATCCGAATTTTTGAGCGATGGGACAATAAAATAATGAAAAGAATTAAATAAATCTAATTGATCCCTTGACTTTGGGGTAGCGCAACTCTGTTGCTACTAGCTTTCTTCTGGGAGAATGCGACCCGAATTTCCCAGCGACGGGAAAATACATTAATGACAAAAACATCTTATAGATCCCTTGACTTCGGGGTATCGCGACTTTGTTGCTGCTAGCTTTTCTCTGCGAGGAAGCGCCCGAATTTCCCAGCGATGGGACAATAAAGTAATGAGAGAAAAAAAAATTTAATATATCCCTTGACTTTGGGGTAGTGCGACTCGGTTGCTGATAGCTTTTCACTGGGAGGAAGCGACCCGAATTTCCCAGCGAATAGACAATAAAGTAATGAAAAACAACAATCTAATATATCCCTTGACTTTGAGGTAGCGTGTCTCTGTTGCTGCTAGCTTTCCACAGGGAGGAAACGCCCCGAATTTCCCAGTGATTGGACAATGAAGTAAAGAAGAAACAAGTCGCGTAAGGCGAATATACAATATTTAGTCAAGTAGCTGTCGAACTCACAGAATGAAACTGAACGCAATGCCATTTTTCAGCAAGACCGTATACTCGTAGCATCGTCAGTCCACCGCTCATGGCAAAGGCAGTGAAATTGACAAGAAGAGCGGGGTAGTAGTTGCGCTAAGAAGGATAGCACGCTTTTCTGTACCTCTCTTTGTTTTAACTTTCTGAGCGTGTTTTTAATCCAAACATATCATATCTATATGTTTTTGGAATCAGGAACCGACAAGGAATAAGATGAAAGTGTTTTTAAATTGATTTGGACAATTTAATTTTGATAATAATTTTTATATATTTAATTTTCAGAGCTTGTTTTTAATCCGAATATAACATATTTATATGTTTTTGGAATCAGCAAATGATGGAGAATAAGATAAACGTAAATTTGGATCGTTTTATAAATTTTTATTTTTTTTTACAATTTTCCGATTTTTAATGACCAAAGTCATTAATTAATTTTTAAGCCACCACGCTGAAATGCAATACCGAACCCCGGGCTTCGTCGAAGATTACTTGACCAAAATTTGAACCAATTTGGTTGAAAAATGAGGGCGTGACAGTGCCGCCTCAACTTTCACGAAAAGCCGGATATGACGTCATCAAAGACATTTATCAAAAAAATGAAAAAAACGTTCGGGGATTTCATACCCAGGAACTCTCATGTCAAATTTCATAAAGATCGGTCCAGTAGTTTAGTCTGAATCGCTCTACACACACACACACACACACACACACACACACACACGCACGCACGCACATACACCACGACCCTCGTCTCGATTCCCCCCTCGATGTTAAAATATTTAGTCAAAACTTGACTAAATATAAAAACATCTGATAGATCCCCTGATTTGGAGGAAGCGCGACTTTGTTCCTGCTAGCCTTCCATTGGGGGGAATTGACCCGAATATCCCAGCGATGGGACAAAAAAGTAATGAAATAAGAATCAAAACATTTAATAGATCCCTTGACTTAATTTGGAGATGACAAGAAAATATCGGGCGTATTTACGTGATTTGTAAATCGCGGGGCGATTGTTTTACATTTTTACGAATCACGGGTTAACACGCTCGCATATTACGTCTTCTATGCTATTCCTTCTGATTCTTTCTTTATTTGGTGTTTAACGTCGTTTTCAACCACGAAGGTTATATCGCGACGGGATTCCTTCTGATGCAGGTGTCGATCGCATTTACGATCAAAAACAGGAGTTTTTGCGTCAATTACTAAGGGCATTATGCCAAAAAGCGCTGTATGTCAGCAAGGACTTGTTAGTTTGCTTTGAAACTTTCCGAATATTTTGCCTACATACTACATGTAAGCTACTACGGGTAGTACATAGACAAATTGAACGAAATGACATAGGAATTAATGCCTTAATTTGGGTGCGTAATTTGTCGCAATAATTTGTTGCCGAAGGATTTTAATAGATATGCGCGGAGCGGAATGTATATGGCCTTTCTGATTCCTTATTGAAAACATTTAATAGATCCCTTGACTTTGGAGATGACAAGAAAATATCCGGCGCATTTACGTGATTTGTAAATCGCGGGGCGATTGTTTTACATTTTTACAAATCACGGATTCACACGCTCGCATATTTTGTGTTCTATGCTATTCCTTCTGATGCAGGTGTCGATCGTATGTGCGGTCAAAAACGGGAGTTTTTTGCGTTAATTACGAGGGGCATTATGCGAAAAAGCGCTGTATGTCAGCAAGGACTTGTTAGTTTGCTTTGAAACTTTCCGACTATTTTGACTACATACTACATGTACTACGGGTAGTAGCATAGACAAATTGAACAACATGACATGGGAATTAATGCCTTAATTCGGATGCGTAATTTGTCGCAATACTTTGTTGGTGAAGTTTGTTTAATTCAACTGGTAAAAGTAGCACAAATGGTAAACATTATTTAGTGTGTGTTATTCATGTGTTATTTTTGTAAAAGAGTAATTCATTCAGTGTTCACAACAGGTGTTTTAAAAATGTGTTTAAAAGTGGAATGTTTACAGTATATACAACAACTTATTCGGAACGATAACCTCGATAAGATCAAACGAATTATGTATTGTTTGCTTGTCATGTGGGTAATCCTTACACGTAACAAACAACAAACAAACCACAAGGTAGTCCACATCGTATGGCCCAGAGAGGTAATAAAAGCTCGGAAAAAATCAGACACTCAGCGAGCTACTTCTGTTCTCCGACAGGGCCTATTTCTCCCACATGAAAGTTAGCTGCAACAGAGTCGCGCTACCCCAAAGTCAAGGAATATATTAGATTTTTCTCTCTCATTACTTTATTGTCCCATCCCAAGGTAGTCCACATCTTATGGCCCAGAGAGGTAATAAAATCTCGGGAAAAAAATCAGACAGTCAGCGAGCTACTTCTGTTCCCTGACATATGGCCCATCATGGCCTATTGCCTATTTTCGCGGATAGGTGTGATATTGTGAGAGACGGACTGAATGACACTTGACTTAAAGTGTGAAGCGACTAGAACACCAAAAGCGTTTCTGCTTCAAGACAGGCCTTCGCACTTAGGCTGTGTCTGTGACGAGCTGGAAACATAAGTTAAATCAAAGCGTGAAATGTGTTCGATGTATTTTTGATTTCTTCAACATTAATTTTGTTTAAATTGCAGTTTGGGTATAACCGTGGTCCCTCTTATATACTGATAATGGTAATAGTAATCATAAACAAGTCGCGTAAGGCGAAAATACAATATTTAGTCAAGTAGCTGTCGAACTCACAGAATGAAACTAAACGCAATGCCATTTTTCAGCAAGACCGTATACTCGTAGCATCGTCACTCCACCGCTCATGGCAAAGGCAGTGAAATTGACAAGAAGAGCGGGGTAGTAGTTGCGCTAAGAAAGATAGCACGCTTTTCTGTACCTCTCTTTGTTTTAACTTTCTGAGCGTGTTTTTAATCCAAACATATCATATCTATATGTTTTTGGAATCAGGAACCGACAAGGAATAAGATGAAAGTATTTTTAATTTGATTTGGACAATTTAAGGGGAGAGGTGGCACGAAAAATTTCTACTGGATGTTTGCACTTTTTCTTGCAATATTTGTACGTATTATCAAGCAAAAACACATAAAAAGACTCATTTGTGCAAAAAAATTGCCTGAGGGTCTTTTTATGGGTAAAAACGCTCGATTTTTGACAAAAAAACATGAAACGGCCTATTCAGCTCTAGCGTGATATTTTAGAAATTTCTCAAGCTAACAACCTCATATTTGTTGTTATGAACTCACAAGTAGCGTTTCTCAGTAGTTACAGAGCATTTTTGTGAGTATCAGCCTTAGTTTCCATAAAAAAAATAAAAATGGCCGACATTATATTTTCGCATGAAAATGCTATGTCAGGCTTTTATTCTAATTCATAAAAAACAAAAAACAAATTTTTTTAAAAAAGCGCTCCTGTAACTACGGGGCAAATTCATTTACAATGATTGGGGTGAAAAAATTGGTAGTCTACCACAAGTAGATGAGAAGTGAAGACCTTCGTCGCGTGGTTACCGCCCTTGAAAATCATATTCTGAAAAAATGGTGATTGAAAGTTTGTGAAATGTTTCTGTAAAAAAGATGAAGACAGATGGCCAAATAAAGATGATATGAGTGCTCCTGTATTGTTCACAGACTTCTTGAAATGGTTCAGTTACTCATTCTCCCCCGTCTCCCATCAGTCCAGCTCCGTACACCTCCCCCTCCTGGTCTTCTTGCTGCTCCAGCTGGCGTTGACGACCCGCACATCTTGCCCTACGTGCTGCCACAGCGGCCACAGCTGTTGCTTTCTCTGCTTTCTGAATCCTCACTTTGTCTTTCTTGGCCAAAGCAGCCTCCATGAGATCAGTTATTGGCAAGCTCATGTGGTCCATGACCTGTGCCAGTGCAAAGTTGCCTCTGTTGAACTTCGCAACAGCCTCAGCGGTGGCTGCTTCCACCCGGCCTTTCCCAACAAAGATTTCTTTGGGGCAGTGTCCCCACATGACATTGTGCAGAGACTCGTTACTGTTCTGGGTTTTGCCATGGGCCACGCGCTTGAGAAGAATGGGATTGGTCATTCTTCTGTAGATGGGCAGAACAGCATGCGAGACTTCCCTGGACAAGGCGGTGCCGTTGTGCTCTGCGTGTGGAGGTGGTGGTTGCTCTTCTGCCCTGGCTCTTTGAAAAAAGCACCATGAGGCTGGCCCAGCTGGACATCTGTCATGGTGAGGGTCCTCGTCCGTTGAAGTTACATGGAAGAAAGTGGCCCAGATCGCCTGCTCCATGGCTCGCTGATCTTCAAGGTTGTTGAGGATCGCGCTACGGAAGTAGTTTTGCAAGCGTTGGCACTTTTCCTTGGTTAGTCGCCCCTCCCCTCTTCCACCAAGCCTTTCATCCTTTGCTGCCTTGCGGAGAGCTGTGCCCATTCTCTTGGGGAGGTGGTTGGTACATTCCAGCTTGGTGATGGGACGTGTGGGACCGTAGGGCTGAGCTGCAGCCACAGCATTGAAAGCCGTAGAATCTCCGTCCGACAGCATAGTTCTGTACCTGAGGTTGTGACGCTCAACAGACCTGCAGCACAGTAAAAATCAGAAAACCCATTGTGTAGGCAAGCAAATTGTGCACCTCTACTTGCAGAACACAATTTATGAGTTCAGGATTTGCTTATAAAGTTATAAAGGGGGGGGGGGGGTGTTGTGTTACAAAATATTTTCACAGTAGTATTGTTTTGTTCTTGTTTTGTTATAAAAGGCTATAAATGAACTTTGTTATTGTTACTAATTCATAATCGAATCTTCGTGCACTCTCTCTCTCTCTCTGTTCTGAACTTCAAAAATTAAAAGATAGGCTATGGTGGGGGTATACAGATTATATTCTTACCTTCCCCATAACTCCAACGCTGCATCCCTCTCCATAGACTTTGCAGATCCCTGGTGGTTGATGCTGCACTCAGCCCGGTGTTGCTGCTCCCATCGCAGTTGTTGGGCAGGGGTCATCTCCTCCAATTTCTCCTTATTCATGGCACATGTGTGGCAGTAGGTGGATTTTACAGAGAAGTCGAGCACCAACCCAGTGAGAACGTCAACCACCACTCCTACACCATAATGTGATGAAAAACCCCTTTTATGCCAGGTGCCATCAAAGGCAACATCTACCCAAAGAATACCGTCATCTTCTTCCCAGGCAGCGTCTTCATCCTCTTCGTCAAACTGGACATCTGCTCTACCTTGAGGAAAGGTCTGCCTGTATGCAACATTTACATGCTCAACAGTTTCCACCAGTGTGACATTTGTTACGGCCAAGATGCTGGCATTGACCTTTTTATCAATTCTTTGATATGAGCTTTTGTTCATCACGGGCATGCCAAACACTGTGCACAGCTTTTCCACACTTGAGTACCCACTGCCAATCTCATGCGAGTATAGGACAATCTGTTTGTTCACGTCAAAGGGAACATTCTTCATGTGGTTGCGGTTGCTCTCTCTAGGTGAAGAAAATTCTGACCGTCTGTACTGGCAGCTGTCACAGCAAAGTGCTAACTCTTGGGACAAGCCCATGGATTCTCCAACGCGTATCGTTAAATGTCCTGCTTCGCATTCCGGGCATTTCACATCCGATAATAGCGAGTTGAGCTGACCACACTCAACGATACACCATGTACGTTTCGGTTCAGCAGGCACATCGGCTGGCACTTGTGCGTTCTGCAAGTCATCGGCACCACTGAATCTTCTTAGCTTCTTCGCAGAGGCTGAAGCACCCTCTATTTCCTGCTGGTTGTCGTGTATATCGCACAACACTGGCCGAGGTTCGACTTGAAGTCGATGAGAAAAATGTGCATCACCTCCACCATCCAAAACGACACACTCCGCTGCGCTAACTTCGCGGGGCGCGTTTTCATCGCCCGTGGACTTTTCTTGTTCGGCTATTCGAGCTAATGCAAGCTGCTTCTTCCTCTTGCCCGATGCCTGCCCCACAAACCTCTTTCTATCGTTGAATTTTGCAGTGAACATTGCTGGCCGACTGATAGACGGTAGTGTAATTCGATCGACAAACCGATGTTGTGTTTACAGCGGATAAGGCTTGTTGCGCATGCGCCAGTAGCCATGGTAAGTTACAATGACCAACCAGAGAAGAGCTCTCATAGATCGACGGTCAATCTTGCAAATCCGGGAATTCCTGTCGCGGATAGTATGCTTGTGCTCTGACAGTTGAGCGAAAATAACGGGCTATTTTGGGGTATTGTTGACGTCACCAGCAAACGGGAATTCCCGATGGATCGTGTCGAGTGCAACGAGTTTGTCTTCTTGGAAGAAAAGTGGCTGTTTCAAGCCCTTGAAAACATCGATTTTTCAGCAAGTTTTCTGACTTTTATCACTCATGCATGTGCACTCACTTTGAAATTCATCACTTTATTGCAAAAAATACGATACAATTGACAAAATAAACATGACACAATGAATCTAGGGTGTTCAAAGTACCTAATATTGCAGGAAACCCAAAACACATTTTGGAAGGATTTTAGTAAAAAAATTCGTGCCACCTCTTCCCTTAATTTTGATAATAATTTTTATATATTTATTTTTCAGAGCTTGTTTTTAATCCGAATATAACATATTTATATGTTTTTGGAATCAGCAAATGATGGAGAATAAGATGAACGTTAATTTGGATCGTTTTATACATTTTTATTTTTTTTTACAATTTTCCGATTTTTAATGACCAAAGTCATTAATTAATTTTTAAGCCACCAAGCTGAAATGCAATACCGAAGTCCGGGCTTCGTCGAAGATTACTTGACCAAAATGTCAACCAATTTGGTTGAAAAATTAGGGCGTGACAGTGCCGCTTCAACTTTCACAAAAAGCCGGATATGACGTCATCAAAGACATTTATCAAAAAAATGAAAAAAACGTTCGGGGATTTCATACCCAGGAACTCTCATGTCAAATTTCATAAAGATCGGTCCAGTAGTTTAGTCTGAATCGCTCTACACACACACACACATGCACACACGCACATACACCACGACCCTCGTTTCGATTCCCCCTCGATGTTAAAATATTTAGTCAAAACTTGACTAAATATAAAAAGATAAAACAATAATAAAGTTTTGTTATGTATTGCAAATCCTGACATGGTTCTGGGCGTTTCACAAAATTAATGTGTTAACAAAATTACAAAGCAATGTACATAATGAACATTTTAAAACAAAACCATTTTCTCCCTATAAAAATCAACTAGTACTGTGGCATCAGCATTAACAGGGAAAACAAATCTGAAAATTATTAAAAGCACAATCACCTACAAGATGCACATTATAATACATTATTTATCCAGAATCTATTATAATATTGATTGTTTATATTTAGTCAAGTTTTGACTAAATATTTTAACATGTTTGTTATTATGTGTTTGCGGCTGCCAGTTTCGGTCAAACTAACGTTCACAACCTGTCTTTCACAACCTTTAAACTCATGTTTGTTTTGAATTTATTTTTTTTAATGACATTGTACTATCTCTACATCACCAATAAATAAAATTCATACACTACCATCTCGTTATACCGACTGCTAAACGTACCAGGCGGGCGGGACGGCTCTGAGTTAGCCGAATGCAATCACGTTGTCTTCTGCGCTTGAGCGCACCCCATACACACCTCTTGACATACTCTTGAAAGCGATAAGACACCACCCGAGTAGCCAACGGCGGCTTTCTTTAATTGCGATAACAACTCGTTTCAAACTGTCGTTAAAGACAGGTCCAACTACACTTACTTGTAAGATGTTACATTATGGAGGTCAAAATGGCCAATTTTCTGTAGTTTTCGGGGGAGAAATCTA
>NW_027125973.1:0-12500 GCF_037325665.1 Littorina saxatilis | reverse complement strand
TGGTCGATGTGAATGCATGATGTATTGTGTAAAAAATTCCATCTCACACGGCATAAATAGATTCCTGCGCCTTGAGTCCGAGTCTGGAGATACGCGCGCGATAGAAGACTTCATATATATAATCACGTGACCCATAAACCCATCGCCTGTAATTAGATCATACTATTACCGCTTCAGTTCTGAGACATCCTGCTTGCTGGCGCGCGCGCAGAGAAAAAAATTCCCTCTTTATCTTCGCTTCTGATGCTCATCCTATTGTTGTTGGCACTCGGGTTTGTTTGTTTGTTTGCTTAACGCCCAGCCGACCACGAAGGGCCATATCAGGGCGGTGCTGCTTTTGACATATAACGTGCGCCACACACAAGACAGAAGTCGCAGCACAGGCTTCATGTCTCACCCAGTCACATTATTCTGACACCTGACCAACCAGTCCTAGCACTAACCCCATAATGCCAGACGCCAGGCGGAGCAGCCACTAGATTGCCAATTTTAAAGTCTTAGGTATGACCCGGCCGGGGTTCGAACCCACGACCTCCCGATCACGGGGCGGACGCCTTACCACGAGGATTGGAACTCGGGTAACAGGGAGCGAAGGGCAGTGCCCCACCTAGTGATCGAGTGCCACAACCCAGACTTTTCCCTTAATATATACATAGGTTTTAAACATCGAACGCAGAAGAAGAAGAATACATAGGTTTTAAACTCCTGCTTCCGGATTATACAAAACACATTAAAACATGTATTAAACAATGGCGACTGGACGTGAGAGGGAACAATAAAGAGACCAAAAAGCAATGTACTCACGTTAAAATGACGAACACGGAACGAATAACAGCGACGTTTCGACCTAAGGGTCTTCTTCAGGCACAAAAACACAAAAATACACACACAAAAAAGAAGAAGAAAGACGATAGAACAAATGAAGAGAAGAATAACTGACAAAACAACTGCACTGCACAAACCAACAAATGACAAAGACACAACACTTCGAATTAACCTAAAATAAATCTCATAACAAAATAATTGTAATCATTTTTTTTTTACAGGAATGTATATGTTTCTGTGTTTGTTTTTGTTTTAATACAAAAAAAACCGTGATCAAATAATCAGAACTCTTTCAAAATATTCTGAATAAAATATATTAAATGCAATAACTTTTGTTTTTTTTTAATTCAAATAAATGTTTTAGTTTAACTGCATTTGAATAGAAACTGAATTCTGATGAAAGCAGTTACTGTAAAGTCATTTGAAGTCACATGATAAAAATCACATGGTTAAGTTGAGCAGACCAAAAAGTGCAGAGCTAAAATATGTGTATGAATCTGTGTGAAAATCCAGTCCGTTTGTCCACAGGGATGCTAGGAAGCAGTCAAATGGGGTCGCTCAATCTGCTCAAATCCAGTCAAATGGGGTCGCACGGGCCGACAAATGGGGACGTCCCCGTTTGTCGGAAGCGTCCCCATTTGACTGCTCTCCAGTGACAATCGTCCCCATTTGTCGGTAAAACCACCTACACACACACACACACACACACACACACACACACACACACACACACATACACACACACACATACACACACACATACACCACGACCCTCGTCTCGATTCCCCCCTCGATGTTAAAACATTTAGTCATAACTTGACTAAATGTAAAAACCCCTCGGAAATACTCATTGATTTTGCAAGTTTTGAGTGGCAACTTCTTAATTCAAACTATAAATCGCACAAAAAAGACGAAATACTTTACTTACCAAAGATTTGTTGATGCGCAGAGTTCTGCTTCAAATGCTCGCGCAAAACGAAGTTGTAGTTGTCTCCCATGGTAAAAAAAAGTCGCCCAACTATGGCTGGCCAGTGAGGGCACATCAAAATATACCGTTTTTCAACTTGAAAATTCTCCATTATGCAGAGGCGTGCATAAGTATAACTTGCTAGAATTGTTAGATCTACATTCACTTTACCATTTCCATTTGATATCATTTCTGTAACCATTATTTTTACCCATTTCCCCCCGTTCCCCAGGTTATATGTGACTAGTCAACCGACGATGCCATTTAATTTGTGCGTGTTTTTATTGCTGCTTACTGCACATGACATACATTACGTGTAAACTCCAGTTATTTAAGTTTAACAGGCAACAGACCTTGCAAATTTCCAGAAGCTGCAATCTGAAGCGACCTATCTCTGATTCTAGCAGACGATCTCTCCAATGTTTAACACACAATCAGCAAACTTTCCTGTCACATAGAACGTCCATTGTATAGTGCGATGTTGAAATAAAGTTACCGGTCTGAAACATTTAGTCGTTTCTTCTGAGACAATCCTTGTTATCTTATCATCTACAGATTTACCGCAGTCTTTACGACGCGAACTCCCCACAGAAGTCAGACTTTCGAACATACAATCTACGTAGGCAAGCATGATACGTCATGACGCCATGTACTTTCTAGCATATTGACGTAATGCTAAACATCCGGTTATCTCGAGTTTTCTCAGTAATACATGTCAGTGGGTTTGTCAATGTTCGGTTATTTCCGTGGCTCCATGCAGAAAGGGAACCGTCGTCTGCAATCAACGACATCACACCGGGGACTGTGTTTCGCCTTATTTCAGCCGGGCTCGTTGTTACTCCGTTTTGAACTGGGCTTGGTGTCACGCAAACGTAAGTGCCTGCACAAAACTACAAACGATGTCTTCTAAAAAAAAACTCATTTCCGGAAACGGATGTGTTTCGCACTAACCTAAGTAATTTGTGTCTCTATTGGTGTTATTTGTATCTGACAAGGTTTATTATGTGACCCGCATCGGCTTGAAATACGTGCGGGTTGTCTCTTTTTGGGCAAAAAAGCTGATCAAACTGAAGAAATGATAAGCAACGGTATCATGTTATGTTTGTTCTGTATCATACGTTTGTTCTATAGTGTCTTGCTGTTATGCTGATGCATTTTCCCGAACCTGCTTCAAGGCGTTGAGGCACGAGAAGTAAAACCAAAACCCATGTCAGGCGAGTTTTGTTCCGCGCTGCACACCCAGTACAAAAGCAAGCCCAGCGCGGAATGCAGACAAAAATGCAGGAGGTCCAGCGCGGAACAAAACGTACACCACTTGCTTGTTTTAATTGCTTCTTATGACATAACGAGGACGCATTGAAGCACGCAATTGATACAGACAATCATAGCTTAACCCAAAATAGTAAAAATAGAGAAATATCCAACGTTAAAGTTTTCCGGCCGGAACAATTTACGTTGAACCTTCATTTTTCACTAAAAAAACCCGCATGCACGCCTTCCATTCGGCTATTGTCAATTAACCAGGAAAGCAAAATACGTTTTTAGCTGTCTACAAAGAAAACAATGATTCCCCTTTCTACTGACATTCATCAATTTGAGCTTAAATCAGTGTGAAAGTCATAGTTTGTGTTTTTATGAAGACACTTTCGTTTGCGTGACACCGAGCCCGGCTGAAAACGGAGTAACAACGAGCCCGGCTGAAATAAGGCGGAACACAGTCCCCGATGTAGACATGGACCATTATGGTACTTGTTGCTGACAAAAACATGATTTTAACACAGAATGTAATGTCAGAATAGCTATATAAACGCTATTGTGTTTTCATCGTAGCAATATATTTCGATATTTAGACTCGAACAAGTTGACAATGCGTCTTCGACTCGTCGGCATTATACCTGTCTCGTCTAAATATCGGGCCCTATTGCTACGCTGAAAACACAATAGCTGTTAATACATTTGTCCAGACTCTGACTGAACTGTCATACTGACCTCATACTGCTGTCACGTGTGCTTTTGTTACTGGGACGTCTAAACTACAGTTTGTTGTACTTCGAAGTTTAATGTTGTCTACGAATAACTGTAACATGTATTAATTAACGAATATGTCTTTCTCAGAACTTGTGTGACTAGTGTTAACTGTCAACAGTGTAATGTTGGTGTTGAAGAGAAGTAGAACGGAGCTCTAAATCATAATTTGCATTTCGTTTCGGAAAATACAAGTATGTTGTTATTGGCCAGTTCAGTCTTTGTTGTTCAAGTTTGGCTGATCGTGTTTTCGTCATTCATTGATCTTTAGAACTAAGAGTCGGAATGCACCAATGTCCATCTTACAACATCTGCAAGCAATTAACTGTCTACATAATCTGTGAAGC
This sequence comes from Littorina saxatilis, assembly GCF_037325665.1. NCBI lineage: Eukaryota > Metazoa > Mollusca > Gastropoda > Littorinimorpha > Littorinidae > Littorina > Littorina saxatilis. Next base: position 8,336 of record NW_027125973.1, on the reverse strand, counting down.
CAGCCCCTTTATCCATTTGAAGTAGATCTTGTGTCCGACGGGCGGGTCGGGCCAGTCGGTATGTGTTGTTGAGCAATGTGCCGCCTGCCTGACTCGTCAAACACGAGCCCATCTGTAGCTATGCAAATGATTCTTTATTACACAAATACTAATACTGGAAAAAGGGACAGGCGAGTATTTGTCCCGCTCCAATTGTCCTTCATTTAATTCGGAAAAGGTTAGTGTTGTTATTTGTTTGACGTGTATTTCAAAAAGGTCAAAATTTTAAACTTGATGGATACTCACTGCAGATGTCATCCAAATCGCAAACGTTTGGCATGCACTGACCGCCTCCTTTCTTGCACAGCTGTCCCAGCACGAGCTCTACACACACACATACACACACACACACACACACACACACACACACACACACACATACACACACAAACACAAACACACACACACGCAAACAATGTATAGTATGCTTTTTTCCTTACCTAAAGTAGAATGAAGGCCTGCATTGAGGCTTTATTGTCAAGCAGACGAATGGTTATCCGTTTTCATTTGGTCAAGGTGTGTGTGTGTGTGTGTGTGTGTGTGCTTGTGTGGGTGGGTGTGTGTGAGTGTGTGTGTGTGTTTGTGTGTGTGTGTGTGTGTGTGTGAGAGTGGGTGTGTGTGTGTGTGTGTGTGTGTGAGTGTGTGTGTGTGTGTTTGTGTGGGTGTGTGTGTGTGTGTGTGTTCTCCATTTGTCAGTTTTGATAACAGTCAGCCAGTATATGTATTTGCCTTTCTGCGTCTATTTGCATGTACGTGTGAACGCAAATATGTAGATGTACACACACACACACACACACACACACACACACACACACACCACCACCACTACCACCGCCACCGCAAGAACCACACACACACACATACCCACACAATCTCTCTCTCTCTCTCTCTCTCTCTCTCTCTCTCTCTCTCTCTCTCTCTCACACACACACACACGCTGGAGCAACATAGATATAACACTGTATCTATGAGGCAGGACAGCTTTAAGCATTTGAGACAACCCCTTTAACCTTCGCCGGCACTCGTGGGTCCGTGCGGACCCAGAAGGGTGTTTGATTGCAAATATATTTTAAACGAGTTGGAATTTTTTAATGAGCTTTTAGAAATGCCTCAGCCACCTAACAAGCTATCATCTCCTAAAAGCTCATTAAATTTCAGTGATAATTAATTAATTAATTAATGGTCAAATTTAGACTACACACGGAAGCATTCGTGGGGACGTGCGGACCCATACTTCTCAAAGAAGGAAAAGCGTGTATACCCTTCCGAGGCACTCGTGGGTCCGTGCGGACCCAGAAGGGTGTTTGATTGCAAATATCTCTTAAACGAGTTGGAATTTTTTAATGAGCTTTTAGAAATGCCCCAGACACCTACAAAGCTTTCATCTCCTAAAAGCTCATTAAATTTCAGTGATAATTAATTAATTAATTAATTAATGGTCAAATTTAGACTACACACGGAAGCATTCGTGGGGACGTGCGGACCCATACTTCTCAAAGAAGGAAAAGCGTGTATACCCTTCCGAGGCACTCGTGGGTCCATGCGGACCCATACTTCTCAAAGAAGGACAATTGTGCAAACCCTTCCGTGGCACTCGTGGGGCCATGCAGACCCATAATATTTTACCAAATACCGTGTGTAGTCTAAATTTGACCAATAATTAATTAATTAATTATCACTGAAATTTAATGAGCTTTTAGGAGATGATAGCTTTTTAGGTGTCTGAGGCATTTCTAAAAGCTCATTAAAAAATTCCAACTCGTTTAAGAGATATTTGCATCAAACACCCTTCTGTGTCCGCACGGACCCACGAGTGCCACGGAAGGATATGCATATTTTTCTTTCTGTGAGAAGCATGGGTCTGCACGGCCCCACGAGTGCCACGGAAGGATATGCACATTTTTCCTTCTTTGAGAAGCATGGGTCTGCTTGGCCCCACGAATGCGTCCGTGTGTAGTCGATAACGAGTGCCGGCGAAGGTTAACAACAACTGTTCGATGCGGGCAAACCCCGACACAGTCCTACCTGGATGACACAAACATTACGCCATTAAATGCACGAGTTTGACCTCTATTTTGCAAAACTGGTCCAGGGGCCCTGGCAAGGGCCCACATTTTATCATCTGGTACAGGGAATTATGAAGACCTGGTTAATACCAATGTGCCTATAGTCTACACACGTAAACTCCTGTCAGGTATACTTGATGGGAACATATTTTCTTCTTCTTCAGTTATAAAAAAATGTTTGTAGCTGGCGAGATATTTTTTGAAAAACCAGGGGTGCGTTGCATAGGCAGAGCGCCACAGAACGTTTGCGAACTTTTTCCAGGCAACGCATAGTTTTGTTGTGGCGCTCGTGAACGTTAGCAAGCGCTCGGTACGAGTACCATTGTCTGGGGTCACTGAAGCGTAACAATGGCGACCGCTCGCCGAGAATGGTCTAGGCAACGGGTGTTTGCGGGGAGCATTTTGTAACGTACCTGAGAGGTGGCACGCCAGAAACTATTGCACTGTACTGAGCTTGCCGGTTGACTCTCTCTCTGTCTCTTTCTCTCTATCGCAGTCTTTCTCTCTGTCTTGCTTGCTCTCTCTCTCTCTCTCTCTCTCTCTCTCTCTCTCTCTCTCTCTCTCTCTCTTGGGTGCTCTCTCTCTCTCTCTCTCTGTGTCTCTCTCTCAGTCCCTCTGTGCCTGTCTCCCTGTCTACGTCTCTGTCTTTTTCATTCATTCTTTCTTTCTCCCTTCCCTCTCCCTATGTCTTTCTCTTTCTTTCCATCTCTCTCTAAATCGGTCTGTCTCTCCTTGTGTCCGTATGAAAGTCTCTCTCTCTTATCTTTTTTGCTCTCTTTCTATCTCTCTCCCTTTCGCTCCTCATCTCTTTTTCTCTCTCTCTCACTCTCTCTCTCTCTTTCTTTCTTTCTTTCTCTCTCTCTCTCACTATCTCACAAACAAACACACACACGTACACACACTAACCTTCGTGGTTGAAAACGACGTTAAACACCAAATAAATAACACGCACAAACACACACACACACGCAGACAGAACGTGTGTACATTAGTGCGTGTGCGCGTGCGTGACTGCAAGTGTGTGTGTGTATGTGTGTGTTTGTATGTGTGTGTGTGTGTGTGTGTGTGTGTGTGTGTAAAGCACCTGTGTGTATGTGTTTGTGTGTGTGTGTGCGTGTGTGTGTGTTGTTTGTGTGTGTGTGCACGTGTGTTTGTGTGTGTGTGTAAGGTTGTGCGTGTGTGTGTGTGTGTGTATGTGCGCGCGTGTGTGTGGGTGTGTGTGCGTCTGTGTGTGTGTGTGTGTGTGTGTGTGTGTGTGTGTGTGTGTGTGTATGTGTGTGTTACGGCTGGTTCTTGCGTGTACATGTATGTGTGTTGTTACTACCCTATCAGAAAAATGCGTGTGCTACTCTGTTTACAAACTCACATCTCACACACACACACAACATTCAAACAAGGCACAAAGACTGAACACAATTTCTGCCCTTTGCCCTCCTACCTATATTTAATCACTCACAAATATTAACCAGCAATCACAACAAAATATAAATATAATATCTCATCCACTCAAAAGACTCTTTCATTCAATTCAACATTATTATCTCGAGTAGGATGAAAGGAAAGACTCTCCCTCGTCGATGTCGTCCTTGTTGCCTCTCAGTTCAAGGATCACACATACTTAACTAATTCACATGTCGACTCACAGTTCAGTGGCCGCACACACTATTCTGGATTCGTCCAATCCTTTGCTACACCACTTAGCTGGTTACCTCACTTGCTAACTCACAGTTCAGTGGTTACAAGTTATTCTGGATTCGCACAATCCTATTCCACATACACAGTTCTGTGGGTGCGCACGCTCTTCTAGGTCGCACATTTATGTTTACTCACGAATCAGCGGGTCCGACACTTGCACCATACCACACATGATATGGGGTACACACCAGATGCAAGTTCTCCAGCGCTGCGTTACAACCCTGCGCCGACTCTACTGGTCCTGGCCGCAAGGAGGGGACGCTCCTCTTCTCATCCCGTCTACCCTTCGGTCGAGCGCGTCCTTGCTCCCACCGGAATGCTGTATAGAAAGTTTATGCTACCGTAAGTTTCAATTCTAAGATAAACTTCTCCACATAATAATACTTCCATTCTTTCTCAATATTATTCAATTATCCGTCAACTAACTGTTATATTATTTACACCAGCTCCTTTACAAGTAACTTCATTAAAAGAGAACATACAACACTCTATTCAAAATGGCTGACAACAGCTCACGCTTTCCACCCATTTCACAACATGACTCTCACAGTCATTTCACAAGTTAAGGTTACTGAACAAAAATACAATTCAATAAATACCTGTATTCTCACAGCATTTGAATCATACCAGATTCATTCACAGTAGCCACTAAACAGTTGACTCACTGCTCCTTGAGAAACATCTTACAACAGCGTAGAGTAAACACACCCTCTCCCGAGAGCGATTTCAGATGTTCTACCGGCTATCAAACATGGCCGCTTCAAGGTTATCATATTTTAGTCATCTCTCATTGGCCCATAGTAGCCAATGACAATACAGTTCACAAGAGTCAGCTCACTATCTCAACATGTGACACTCCTATCACGCCGTCGAGCCGTGATAACTAAAAGTATGGCTAGCCCATCTGTACACATTTGTTTAAACCATCTAATACTGAATTGTGTACAAATCCATTTGTCACAGTGTGTGTGTGTGTGTGTTCGTGTGTGTTCGTGTGTGTGTGTGTGTGTGTGTGCGTGTGCGTTAGTATGTATGAGGGTGTGTTAAATGTGGTTTGTGTGTGGGTGTGTGTGTGTGGTTGTGTGTGTGGGTGTGTGTGTTTGTGTGTATGTGTGTGCTTGTGCGTGTTTATGTGTGTTTATGTGTGTATGTGTATGTCTCTGTGTGTGTGTGCACGTGTGCATACATGCGTGTGCATGCAAATGTGTGTGAGTGAGTGCGCGCGTGTGCATGTGTGTGTGTGTATATTTGTATGTGTGTATGTGTTTGTAAGTGTGTGTGTACGTGTGTATGTGTGTATTTGTATGCGCGCGCACACGCGTTTGATTGTGTGAGTATGTATGTGTGTGTGTGCGAGTGTGTGGTGTGTGTGTGTGTGTGTGTGTTCGCGTTAGCTTGTTTGAGTGCGTGTGTGTGTGTGTGTGTATGTGTGTGTGTGCGTGTGTGTGTGCGTGTGTGTGTGGGTGCGTGCGTTAGTGTGTGTGAGTGTCTGTTAAAGGTGGTGTGTGTGAATGTATATGTTCGTGTGCGTGGATGTGTGTGTGTGTGTGTGTGTGTGTGGGGGGGGGGGCTGTGTGAGGTTGTGTGTGTGTGTGTGTGTGTGTGTGTGTGTGTGTGTGTGTGTGTGTGTGTGTGTGTGTGTGTGTGTGTGTGTGTATGTGTGTGCTTGTTTCGGGGTGAATGTATGGGCATGTTTGTGTTATGGTGTGTGTGTATGTTTTGCTTTTTTCACGAGATCAAACTTATGATTGAAAAGGTTGACGACCACAAACATTCACAGAGAGAAGAATGCGTGCAGAAAGTGACTCATGCGGGTTATGTAGAGGTTACATGCCGAGTCTCAGTGATTATTAAAAATAATGGTCGAAGTTAGCGGATCATGAAAAATGCGAGCTTTTGCGAGTTTTTTCATGACCGCGAACTGAGACCATTATTTTTTATAATCACTGAGACGAGGTGTGTAACCTCTTTATTCCTCCTTTCTTCGGTTATTCAAAGAAAAGAGGTGTTTTTTTGCGAAAGTTTGATCGAATCCTATTCTCTCAACCAGTCAACCTGCGCAGGCGATCGATTAATGCGCGGTTGTATAGTTCCGTGCAAATCATTCCATTCTGTTAACACTTCTTGTCAGTTTTCCTAATTTGGACTAAAATCAAGTACACAGATATGCTGTTATTCTGCTGTGGCGGCAAAGGCAGATATTGTGTGTTCTGTATATGTTTTGGTATCGCTTAGGATAATGTTTTTTCGTCAAATGGGACTAGCAGACGAACTTTTGCACCCGTGTTCCAACGTTAAAAACTGTATGAAGTTCAGTTTTCTGGGGAAAATAGTGTATGAAACCCCTTTATGTTGTTTAAATTGATGAGATGTGTGCATTTGGTTGCGCATGATCTGTTTATTAAATGAAATATTGTTGAAAACTGACCGTCGGATTGCAGTCTGTTGTCGAAGAAACTGAGTGAAAAGAAGGGGAACTACTCTTGTCGCTAGACAAAGTATGAATTACTTGCCTTGGGACTGAAATTGCTTGTGATGAACGGTTTGAGCACGGCAGATCTGGATTCAAAAAACAACCGAACTCATTTTGGAGATTCATGTGTTCAGGCCTGTAGTTGTTAATGTAAATGCAGTATGTTTGTATTGTTTGCTCCAGAGATGTATACTTCGTACATTAGAGCGTTCGGAACTTTTCAGTCGCAAAAAGTAGTACGGAAACAGAACTTCTCAACCCATTGCACTATCGAGGATTCAGGCTGTTGCTGGGTCGTTATTTGTTTGGTTGCTGGGTCATTATCGAAAAATAACTACCCCTACAAGTGTACAGAGGTAAAGAAGCAGAGGGGGGAATAATGTGATTTATTCCCCCCTCTGCTTCTTTACCTCTGTAAACTTGTAGGGAATGACCCAGCAACCAAACAAGTCAAATAACGACCCAGCAACAGCCGGAATCCTCGATAGTGCAATGGGTTGAGAAGTTGTTCTGTTTCGGTACTACTTTTTGCGACTGAAAAACCGCATTTAACCTTTGCCGTGCTTCCTGGGTTCACCTGTACCCAGAGACACACTAAAATCATTGTAACTCTGGAACCATTAAAGGTATCGTTTTGAAATTTTAAGTATCTCTCACACACCTAATTTGCTCTCTGTCTGCACATTTTTAGTGTGTACATGACAAAACATTAAAATTAATTGATTATGATAATTTACATAAACACTACCGATAGCGCGGGTTCACACAAACCCATACTTTTAAAGAGTAGTAGTGATTGTAACTATCCCTCTGCCGACGGCGCGGGTTCTGCTACACCCATAATTACCAAAGCGGCGGAACAGTGTCTGTCTGCCTGTTTGTCTCCAAGAGACTGTCTGTCTCTCTGTCTGTCTGTCCGTATCTCTCTGTCTGTCTGTCTGTTGTCAGTTGCTCTGTCTGTTTGTCTGTCTGTCTATCCGTCTATCTGTCTATCTGTCTCTGTCTCTCTCTGTCTCTCTCTCTCTTAGTCTCTCTCTCTTAGTCTCTCTCTCTCTGTCTGTCTTTCTTAGTCTCCCTCTCTCTCTTTCTTAGTCTCTCTCTCTCTTTCTTAGTCTCTCTGAGTCTCTCTCTCTCTTTCTTAGTCTCTCTCTCTCTCTTTCTTAGTCTCTCTTTCTTAGTCTCTCTCTCTCTCTTTCTTAGTCTCTCTCTCTCTCTAGCTCTTTCTTAGTCTCTCTCTCTCTCTTTCTTAGTCTCTCTCTCTCTCTTTCTTAGTCTCTCTCTCTCTTTCTTAGTCTCTCTCTTTCTTAGTCTCTCTCTCTCTCTTAGTCTCTCTCTCTCTCTCTTTCTTAATCTCTCTCTCTTTCTTAGTCTCTCTCTTTCTCTCTGTGTTAGTCTCTCTCTCTCTTTCTTAATCTCTCTCTCTCTCTCTTTCTTAGTCTCTCTCTCTCTCTTTTTTAGTCTTTCTCTCTCTTTCTTAGTCTCCTTCTCTCTTTCTTAGTCTCTCTCTCTCTCTCTCTTAGTCTCTCTCTCTATCTCTTTCTTAGTCTCTCTCTCTTTCTTAGTCTCTCTTAGTCTCTCTCTCTTTCTTAGTCTCTCTCTCTCTCTCTTTCTTAGTCTCTCTCTCTCTCTTTCTTAGTCTCTCTCTCTTTCTTAGTCTCTCTCTCTCTCTTTCTTAGTCTCTCTCTCTCTCTCTTTCTCTCTCTCTTTCTTAGTCTCTCTCTCTCTTTTTTAGTCTCTCTCTCTCTTTCTTAGTCTCTCTCTCTCTTTCTTAGTCTCTCTCTCTCTCTCTTTCTTAGTCTCTCTCTCTCTCTCTTTCTTAGTCTCTCTCTCTCTCTTTCTTAGTCTCTCTCTCTCTTTCTTTGTCTCTCTCTCTTTCTTAGTCTCTCTCTCTCTCTTTCTTAGTCTCTCTCTCTCTTTCTTAGTCTCTCTCTCTCTCTTTCTTAGTCTCTCTCTCTCTCTCTCTCTCTCTTTCTTAGCTTCTCTCTCTTTCTTAGTATCTCTCTCTTTCTTAGTCTCTCTCTCTCTCTTTCTTAGTCTCTCTCTCTCTTTCTTAGTCTCGCTCT
>NW_027125972.1:0-86509 GCF_037325665.1 Littorina saxatilis | reverse complement strand
GCTATGCTATGCTATGCTAAATTTCTATTTTTGTCCCCAGAATAAGAATCTATTTGGGACATGAGGTGGTTGTACGCTAAGAAAAAGTTGGGTGTGTGGGGGTGGGGCCGGGAGGATGACGGGAGAGGGACTGTAAAAGTTAAAAGTTGCGTTGATAAAAATAATAAGAGTTTCATTCTGGGCACGTATCAGTTTCGCCCGTGGTCACTATTATTGCTGTGTCTATATTGTGTCGGGGGGTGAGGTGGGTATAAAATAATTCAATTTGTATTCAATAATCTTTTTAAAAAGGGATAAAATCAGAACCACCGGTTTTAAAAAGTGACGTTCAGTATGCAAAGCATCTGTTCTGCCGCAGCAGTTTAAAACCTGAATATTTATAATATACATAATGTACATAATATACATAATATACATAAGACTGGCTTGCTTAAATATAAGTAGAGGTACATGAAGGTAAGGAGAGGTACATTAAACAAAAAAACCTAAAAACTGACATCTAAAAAGTGTTGCGTATAAAATAGTTTGTCGTATAGTGACGCGAAAGTTAAGGATAAGATGGTTGATTTGTTTTTTTAAATTTGGTGGACTGCCATTTTAGAGCCCTTGGCTGGGTATGGACGGGGGGGGGGGGGGGGGGGGGGTAAGGCCTCATCGGTGGTGTAGTGGTAGCAATAGATACAAGTGGGTGTCGCGATTTGGTTGGGTCTTGGTATGCGGTGCTCAGCGACCCACTCGCCAGAAGGGGCGGTGAGGGGAGAGGGGGGATGAGGGTGGAGGGGGGAGGGGGGCTCGTCTCTCCCGGCAAGTGGGTACCGGCGGGACGCGCACACCAGACAAAAGAGTGATTGAGGTATGGTGGGGAGGGTTAGGTACGTATTATGTTGGTATTTGGTGTGCGGTGCACAGCTCCCCCCACCAGGTGGAGCAGGGAAGGGAGAGGGGGGATGGGGGATAGCCATTCGGCGGCGGGGGGATGCTGGCGGACGCGCACACCAGGCCATCTGCTCAAAATCTCTTGCATTTAAAGTATTTCTAAGGCCAAGAAGATATGATACAGACATCACACCAGTGCGGTTCAGTGACAACTGACATAAGCAAAGAATGATATTGTAGAAAATTATAACACGGAAACTGAAATGTAAGTGCCTGCAGCGATGACGAGAGGTTTGTCGCGCTGGTTGACTGACATAGCCCCCGAGCTCTCGGGGACCCCTTGTGTTCTCCTGTTGGGGAAAATCAGTGCCCGTATGCTTATCGGAAGAACTTGCCTCACTTTCGTATGCATGGGCCGGAAGAAGGGCTTACTTCGAAGCAAAGCGAGGAAGTAATTGATGGTAGTTTGCGACAACTTCCTACGTTTTGAGCGACATCGGAAGTACATCCTCAATTTCGCATGCATGGGACGGAAAAAGTGCTTACTTTTGAAGCAAGCGAGGAAGTAAGTGAGGGTAATTGCACTACAGCGAAACCCAGGAGTAAACACGCTGCTTCCAAAGTTTCTCAGTGCAAAATTGCAGGGCTTTTCTTCGGTTTTTCATATAAAACCGATCTAACGCAAATGAAAGTCCCAAAGAGAGAAAATAGAAAGAAAAGTCGTATCTCGTGCGTGCATTTCGTGTAAATTTCCCTGAATACAAACCTGAGTTGCCAGCTTTGACTTTTGTTCGTTCTGGGTCACTGGCCACCACTCTTAAAATTTCATCCCCGCTTATAGGGGGGGGGGGGGGTGTTTCTATTGGGCGTCTTTGTGTGCATGTGTGAGTTTGTGTGAGAGTGTGCGTGTGTGTGTGTGGGTGTGTGTATGTGTGTGCGTGCGTGCGTGCGTGTGTAGGTGTGCGTCTGTTCATTCATTCATTCATTTGCAGTGCACGCGCGCACATGTGTGTGTGTGTGTGTGTGTGTGTGTGTGTGCGTGCGTGTGCGTGTGTGAAAGTGTTTGTATGTATTTGTGCGAATGCCTGTGCGTGCGTGCGGGTATAATTGTGAGTTTGTTTGTGTGCGCGTGCGTGTGTGTGTGTGTGTGTGTGTGTGTGTGTGTGTGTGTGTGTGTGTGTGTGTGTGTGTTCGACAGTGTGTGTGTGTGCACCCCTACCCCCCACCCCCCCCCCCACACACACTATTATGAGCTGATCATTTGCGCCTCAATATTTTATTTATTTTCTTACGTTTTATGTTGTTTGTTGTGATTCACCACACCCGAGTTTCTCGAAATTGAGATAATAAAGTGTTCTATGTCTAACACACATGCACACACGCGCGTAGGATAAACAAATCCAATCTTGACTTTCAACTTTACATAAACATACATCCTGTTCACAATTAACGAGGACAAACATAATTTACTAACACCTAAGTACAACAATTTATCTTTTGTAAAAATTTGGACACACATTTTCCCAATTAATATGAAAGTTACTGAACTTATCTTCTTTCAACTACACCTTATATCTTGATTCCCCAAAAAACTTGAGTTCTGCCTTTTTAAATTGACCAGTAGCCCAAAACTTTCGCTCTAACCAAACAGTTTTACCGATACACAATCATTTAAAAAAAAAAAAAAGAGGTTAAACATAACCGACTTCGCTACCTCATAAACAAAAAAAGTTTTATTCTCCCCAACATTCTGGTCAACAAAATCATTATTACAGACAGTCATTCAATTTCAAGACAATCATCACAGCTTTGAACAGACCATTTCGTTCAACCAGTCAAAAACAACAACTATAGTAAAAGCTACAGCGCGATCAACGTTCGCCCATTTACGAACTCGCGATGAGATTTGTTTCTTCTGGTCGCCAAGCCTACCGTTTACAAACGCATGCGCACAAATTGGGATTCCCCCAATTTCCTCGACCTTGACCTCAGGACTCTCGACGCCACTACTTCGGCGTTCAAGTTAGCTCGTACATACCGAGTAGCTGGCAACTTTGCTTCCGAAGTTCCCACTTTCAAAGTTAATTTCATCATTTATACGACGATATCGCATCTAAAAGGTCCTTACCCATCTAAAAAAACCTCCAACGCATGCTCCAATTGCATGACATTCCGGTTTTAAAGGCAGCTCATTGGGAAATGAGCTCAGACACAATATTGAAGACGTGAAATGCGTCAATCGAGCAACTGTCGTAACTTGGCTACAATGAGACGGTCGGCTACCTTGCACCATAGACACGAACTGTGACATTCTTGTTTAATTTAGGTGAAAAGCTTGAAACAGCGGGGCTCAAAACCGACAGTACGATCATTTACTGACCGAAAAAAACGTGCTCGAGTCATTCGGCGAAGGTTGTGAGCTTTCAAACTACCACGACTGAATAACTGATAACACATCTTTGCATAGTGCTTTTTCTAGACGAGTAGCATAGTGCAGTGGTCACGGATTCGGAATTTCAATCCGACGCTCTGGGTTCAAGTGCCGCTGGGAGCTACACATTTATTTTTTAATTAACCTTTTTCTAGACCTCAATTGCATTCAGACTGCAACAACCGGTTTTTGCCTCTGTGTTAATTTTTTTTAATCGCGTAAAGAAACTGTCCTATGCTTTCAAAAACAAATCGAATCTTGACTTTTAACTGTACATAACCATGCATCGCCATCGTAATCAAAAATTAACGAGGGAAAACAAATTAAAACACCGATGAACAGTATTGTCTTTTCTAAACTTCTTGACAGACATTTCCCCAATAAATAAGGATCAAGTCACTAAACTTAGTTATTTACGGTCTACTGCATAATGTTCTTCCTTTTAAACTTTACCAGAAACCCAAAGTTTCCCTTTAACCAATCTATGTTTGTCCAACAAAGAGTTTTACCGATATAAAATTATTAAACACAAGTACAACATACAGTAATTGTTGTACTTATTGTGAGAACGAAATTGATAATACTGATTTTTTTTTTGGTGCCCCAAAATTATGTTCGCTTGGAAATGCATTGAGGATAAACTGATTTGTAAATATAATATGATTATTAAAAATTTTATGAAGTTTTTTGGGCGTGTTTAAAATACATTTAGAAATATTATTGTTAACGATATAGGTACATTTAAAGTAGAAAATTTAATATAGCAAGCAGAAAAAAAGAAAAGTAAAAAAGATCAATGAAGAGGGATACTCCCCGCAAAAAAAAAAGAAAAAAAAGGGTTGAAGCAAGCAGCTGAGATAAAAAAAAAAAAACAACAACAAAAGTTCAACATAATCACTTACTCTTCTCCTAACATTCAAGCCAACAAAGTCATTTGTCATAGACAGTCATTCGATTCCAAGACAATCATCACAGGTTTGAACCGACCCTTTCGTTTAACCATTCAAAAAAAAACCCAGCAATAATGCTGTTAGTACTACAGCACGCTCAACGTTCGCCTTTTTGAACTCGCGATGAGATTTGTTTCTTCTGGTGGCAAGCTTACCGTTAACAAACGCATGCGTACTAGTTAGGATTCCCCCAATTTTCGCGACCTTGACCGAATACTCTCGAAGTCACCACTCCGGCGTTCATGTATAGTGAACAGTTGGAAAATTAAACTTCAGGAGTTCCCACTTCCAAAAGAGGCCTCTACTTCCAGTGTTGCTGACTTCCTCCTCATGCATACGGGCCCAGACCACATCAAGGCCTGACTAGCTTTTTCTTTACAAAATGCAACGGAATACGAATGAAAATTGACCTCTTGGCACCCAGGTGCGCCCAAATCTTTCATTCCATACAACATGTTAGCGCCGCTTTTGGGCTGTTACCCAACCAACCGCTTCTCTCCCTGAAACTATGTGCCGCTCAAAGAAACGAGGCGAACAAGACACAGAGAGTGTTCACAGCCATTACTGTACGAGTGTGACATAAGGTTATCGTGCAAGTGAAAAGAAGAGTTGTATTTAATGGGCTGTAACAAAGAGCGTCGGGAACCACCCGGGAAATGTGTCAAAACAGTTTTAAAAAATCAATTGATGCACGCACAGACACACCCATCTAACCATACACAGACACATTTATAAACCCTCCCCCCCCCTGACCTCCTTTCCCTTTCAGCTGAAGGTATGCGCTGTAATGCTGGACGACAGAAAGGGGTTAGGCGGGAAAGAGGGGGGGGGGGTGGTATGGTGTCGAACATGAGGGGGTAAAATTCGATTGCGATTGCTTGTGCTATAAGAGTCAACGAAACAGTTAACTGCAGTTTAGCAACTATTTACGAGTAAAGAGCTCATACAAATCGCCATGCAAACACCAAACAACCAAACTATCTGCCTTGGATGCCAGTTTACTTTTTTGTTTTACCTCTTCGCCATTGTTTTCTTTTCTTTTTTCTGTGAAATGTATCCACGGCCACCATTTCTCGATACAACATTATAATTTGCATTCAAAGTATTTCTAAGGGACATTGTTAGCAAAGAACATACATACATTTACACACACACACACACACACACACACACACACACACACACACACACACACACACACACAGACACACATTGACTCACACAAATCTCATACACACACACACACACTCACACACACACATACACACACTCACACACACACACTCACACACACACACACACACACACACACACACACACAGAACCACGAACACGAACACACACACACACACACACACACACACACACACACACACACACATACACACATACACACACACACGAACACACACAGACACAGGTACACACACGGTGACACCAGACGAAGAAATGTCCGTTGAACATGTCTATAGATATAAAAGGTTCTTAGATTTTGTCTTGTTAGACTTCGTTCATAAGATGCTCTGAAAAGCGTAAGTTACGTTGAACAACAACACCAACACCACCACCACCAACAACAACAAAAACAACAACAACAACAACAACAACACACAAACAAACAAAAACAAAAAAACACGTCTTGGGTAAATACCATCTGGAAGAATTCACATGTCAAACTTTCATAAAGATTTGGTCAGTAATATTCTGGAAATCGCTCTACGCATACAAACAGACACAGACACAGACACGCAGAGACAAAGACACACATAAAGACACAGGCACACACACACACACACACACACACACACACCCATTCCCCCCATACGCACACACACACACAAACACACACACACACACGCACACACACACACAAACACACACACGCACACACACACACACACAAACACACACACACACACAAACACACACACACGCACACACACGCACACAGACGCACACACACACACACACACCCATTCCCCCCACACACATACACACAAACACACACTGAAACACACACACACACACACACACTGAAACACACTCACACACACCCATTCCCACACACACACACATTATACACACATACAGACACACACACAAACACACACACAAACGCGCTCACCCCCCCCCCCACACACACACACACACACACCCTTGTCTCAATTCCGAGTCTTTTGGAATTCGTATGGTCAAATATTGAAACAGTGTAAAAAGACAGTACATCATGATGAAGTTTCATTCGTCTGACCCTGTTCTTAGTGACCAACGTCCGGGACAGTTTCATAGCTGTTGATCCGTAACGGCTCTTGACTTGTTTTTCCGCTTTTTTTCGGCGAGTTTGTTACACCCCAGCCACACATAGACGCCGCTTCTACTACGATGGAAAAGTGTCAGAGAGCGTGGCCAATCATGGGCCAAACGTGGGAGGATCTCTATGAGCGTGGTTTAGTCGGGGTGGGATCTGCTAGGTCGGGAAGCTGCACGCTCTCGCAATGCTTATTTTGAACTGCACAAAACAAGCGCAGCAGGGTAGTGGCGCAGTACAGTCGTGATGTCGTTTTTTACATTCAGTCAAGTAATGACTGAATGTCTTAACATTGACGGAGAGTGAGGTCTGTCTGCCGATGTATGTGTGTGTGTGCGTGTGTGCGTGTGTGTGTGACAAGCATTTCTCAGAAACTACCCGACAGATTTTCTTGAAAATTGATGCATACATTTCTGAGGGCATTTTCTTGTGTCGCTTTTTTCCTATTTTTAATAGGGCTATTTGATGACGTCATATTTGACCGTTTGTGAAAGTTGAGGCGGCACTTTCAAGGCTACAGTTTTTTATCAATTTGTTTGAAATTTTCGCTTTATGATCTTCGACTAAGTGCGGACTATGGAATTGCATTTCAGCTTGGTATCTTAACAATTTGTTTATGAAATGTTCACTCAAAGTTAGCCAAATTTGTCGATTTCTTAAAAGTCGATATTTTAGTCACAAAGTGACACCATCGTATTATGTAATGCCTCCTGTATCCGAAAATATATAGTTTTGTATTTGATTTAAAGATTGGCTTAAAATGAAAAAAAACCGTTAAATAGCTACTTTCTTTATTGTTTATTTTCATTTCTCTGTTCCTTATCATTTGCTGATTCCAAATATGAACAGTTTATGGTGTTTGTCGCTGAAAATATGCTTACAATGAAGAAAACCTGTGAAAGGTAATTATGCTTCATGAAGCCTGTATCTAACCACATGAGCTTTTATCAAAGCGCCGGTCGATCATTATTTACTCCTTCATCCTTACTGTACCTTACAACTACTATTCACTAGTAGTGAATAGTAGTAGTAAGGGTAAGCATGCAGGAGTAAATAATGATCGACCAGCGGTTGGATACAAGCTCCTGTGTATCTAACTCATCAAGCTGGTTTCTGTGTGTGTGTTTGTCTGTCTCGGTACGATGACAAAAGCCTCCGAAACGGCTTCACCGACCGAGACGGGAATTACAGGGTTTGTTCTTTGCCACTCGAGTCGTGTCATAGGGTATTTTTGAAAAAGCAAACTTGAAAGGAGTCGTTAAAAACAGCGGACAAAAGTAGATTCCATTTGAGCTATCGAGGACCCTTCTCGTCTGGGCTGTCGAAACTTTGATTCATCTGTCCTCATCACGTCTTTAGTTTTGACGTCATGTCATTCGTCATATGTTCGTAGCGTCATTGTCCAGTCTCTTCATTTGTGTTGGCAAAGTCTTGGTCTCAGTTACAAAAGTCAGTCACGGCAAGCCCAGAGTCTCTCTCTCTCTCTCTCTCTCTCTCTCTCTCTCTCTCTCTCTCTCTCTCTCTCTTTCTCTCTCTCTCTCTCTCTTAGATCAGGGGCCAGTTTCATAAGATAGCAGTGAACCGACTGACAGTCGATCGACTGCCCAGTCGATCGACTGTGGTTGATCGCCGGGTCACCGAAAAGCGCGTTTCATGAGCGAATCACCGTCACCCGCGGACAACCGCAGTCGACCGACTGTACAGTAATCCGAATGGCCAAGTCGAAGGCTAAATTTAGCAACATTACCACTTCCGTTTGCTCATTCGCACGTGGAAATGGCCGATTTCGAAGAAAAAACTAGTCTCGGCCCGCTCAAAATAACAATGATCGAGACTTTCAGTAATTGCTTCGCGTGACGTCTAACCCTCTTACGCCATAATGTGACGTCTTCAAGACATAACCCTGACTTGTCTCCTGGATTACTGCGTCATGATAGATAAATTTCGAAGAACAATCACAAGGTTTGGCTCACAATCCAAAAAAGTGTGAGCATTCTGCCATTGACTGTGCGGATAATTACATTTATTTTCGGTTTACCGCAGTAAGCCGAACACAGTGTTGGGGGGAGAGCATCGCCGTGTTTGGTCGACTTCCGGTGAGACGACCCGCAGTCGGCCGACTGAAATTTTGTTCGTGAAACCCGATGACGTCGGATTACTGTGGTTCTCTCGGACAACTGCAGTTGGTCGACTGTGTTTCTGGCTTATGAAACTGGCCCCTGGGGCCGGTAATATGAACAGCGTATTTTGGACGGTCGAGCAACCACAGTCGACTGACTGTCAAGTCAGTTGACTGCAGTCTGCTGACCGGCCGTGTTTTGACGGGTAATATGTGCAGCGCGGTAGCACTGACAGTCGGCTGACTAGACAGTCAGCCGCTCAGTGGTATTTTTAGAACATTACAACTTCCGATGTAAACATCGGTCCTGTTTTGGCGGTATCGGTATCTAAATTTCGGCGCCGACCCTAAACTTTTTTTTTCCAAACTCTAATTTTTTTAATTTTTTTTGGGTGGTAAAGGACAGGGTGAGAAAATTTGATCATTAAAAATCTGAAAAATGTAAAAAAAAATATTGTTTTTATAAAACGATCCAAATTTACGTTCATCTTATTCTCCATCATTTGCTGATTCCAAAAACATATAAATATGTTATATTTGAATTAAAAACAAGCTCTGAAAATTAAATATAAAAAAATTATTATCAAAATAAAATTATCGGAATCAATTTAAAAACACTTTCATCTTATTCCTTGTTGGTTCCTGATTCTAAAAACATATAGATATGATATGTTTGGATTAAAAACACGCTCAGAAAGTTAAAACAAGTAGAGACACTGCGGTCGATCGACCGAAAAAGGTGCCTGTAAGCCCAACCGCAGTCGGGCGACTGTTTTCAGTTGGACCGGCAGTTGTTCGCGCTCATATTACTGACTTTTGCGGTTCAACGTCGACCCACCGTCAGTTTCACGGTCAGCCGACCGATGACTAGCTACATATTACCGGGCCCTGGTCGTCTCACCGGAAGGCGGCCAAACACGGTGATGCTCTCCCCCCAACACTGTGTTCGGCTTACTGCGGTAAACCGAAAATAAATGTAATTATCCGCACAGTCAATGGCAGAATGCTCACACTTTTTTGGATTGTGAGCCAAACCTTGTGATTGTTCTTCGAAATGTATCTATCATGACGCAGTAATCCAGGAGACAAGTCAGGGTTATGTCTTGAAGACGTCACATTATGGCGTAAGAGGGTTTGACGTCACGCGAAGGAATTACTGAAAGTCTCGGTCATTGTTATTTTGAGCGGGCCGAGACTTGTTTTTTCTTCGAAATCGGCCATTTCCACGTGCGAATGAGCAAACGGAAGTGGTAATGTTGCTAAATTTAGCCCTCGACTTGGCCATTCGGATTACTGTACAGTCGGTCGACTGCGGTTGTCCGCGGGTGACGGTGATTCGCTCATGAAACGCGCTTTTCGGTGACACGGTGATCAACCACAGTCCATCGACTGCTATCTTATGAAACTGGCCCCTGGTCTGCGGAGGTGGAGGTTCACTAGCAGTAGCAGGTAGAAGGCATGCAGCTGCTTCTTTTGCGGCTTTACGCTTGGCTCTGATAAACAAAACAAACATAAAATCAAAATCAAAACAGGATTTAAATTTTTATGCAAATACAGGGATTGCGCTATGCTCAAGCTAGTGAGCAAGGGGGAAAAATGTTTGCCACTAACAGAGACTGTAGCTTACCTCATCTTCTGAACTCGCAGCCTAGCTGGTCTTCTCACGGATACGCAGCAGCGCTTCCTCATTCCCTGGCTCCTTTAACTTCCGGCGATACAGTTGGCTTTGGATGACGCTCTGTTGTTGCTTCTCAGCATGAAGTCCAGGGTTGGTCTCCTCTACCCTCTTTCTGTACTTTTTGCACTTCTAAGTTCTCTGCATTTGTTGAGGTCTTCAACTTCACATGTGGATTTGATCTCCGTGGACGAAGAGCTGGCAAAAAGAACAGAAAATATTCAGATTAGAAAGTAAAATCCAAGATAGGCAATAAGGTTCTCAATTAAAATTAAATCGAAAAAGGTAATTAGTTGTACGTAAAATCCTAGCAAAATCCCAATTAAAAAAAATTAATCTTCGATTTTTTGTTGTTGTTGTTCGGAAGGGGGGGGGGGTGTTAAAACAATCTCATGAAAATAGTCCTTCCCCCTGCTAACCCAAATGCATATTTTTAGCTTTGGCTACAATATTTACAAGGACATAAATGTCTCCTCCTGAATCGTAACACGGACATTAACAGAACCATGTCCGAGATAAGTGATTTCTCCACATTTGGTCACTAAAATCGCGCGGGACAAAAACTGGCTAGAGAATCGTATTTTTCTTCCATCAAATTTGCCTTCAAAAGTAGCAAGCAGTTATTAAAAGCTAATTCAATTCGTTGGGAGAAGAATTATGTGTCAGACGTTACACCTTACCCTGAACAGACAGTAAAATATTTTCTTACCTTTACGGCTCGTCGTCTCCACGAATTGGTGACCGGAAACGCCATAGAAGCAAAGCTAGTGGTTTCCACGCTTTCGTATCAAATACTCGTGAAACTTCTTTGTGAAAATTGCAAAAATAACAAAATGTGTGTGGTGTGCGATGTGCGATTCAGAGAAATCTTCTGGACAGATCGTTATGAAACTTTGCACACAAATGTTCCGACCCCCAACCCTTCCCCCTGATTCAAATTTATGGATTACAAGTCTAGTGCTCTACCAACTGACATACAGGGTTCCCAAATTATTGTTTTTAATCATTTTTGTCAATCAAGATATGGGGGTGCGGGAATAAATGTGAAGTTGACCATAAGGCAACAACTTATTTTGTTTACAGGTATTGTATCTGTAGGCCTATACAGTTAACTGTGTTCAAATTTAGTTATGATCTGTCGAGCAAATTTTTTTAAATAACGTTCTTACTACTAAATGAGTGATAATTGTATGTGTACGCCCTCGAGAAACCTCGATCATTTTCTGAAAATGCACGTTGATGAGTGCCGTATTAAGATAAAGTGATACTCTTCATTCATTTATCTACACAAAGTAATGTTTCATTTATCATTTGTAGAGCTAAACATGTCAGTTAGAATGACGTTAAGAATCGCAGTGTTTTTTCGCAAAATCGTACTTGACAACCCCCAGTAAAAAAATTATTAAACAAAAGGTTAATAAGGCAACCACCTTTTTTCTTTGCACAGATGTGTCCATATTGCTCAGAGGAACCTGTGCACAAAATGTGTAATGTATTTGTCGAGCGATTTGAACACACAAGTAACCCCTTAAAGGACCATAACAGGCTCTTTTTAAGGTCAGATAAAGCAGTTGGGGTTGATTTGAGGATATAGGTGAGCATCTACAGATACAAAAACCAATCAGTAAATCTCAGGTTTTGTGCTGCATCAGTCTAATTTTACACAAAATGCATGCTCAAAAAGCGACCAAATTCGTCTGCTACGCGAGACTTCAAATTCCCCGCGGCGGCAAGCCCTTGGCTGTGACGTCACAAGGGGGAACCAGAAGCGAAAGTAGCAACGCTCGGTGTGCGTCTTTGCTGCAGCTTTGGATGCGCGCGTGCTCCCGACATCATGCCGAGAGAGTGTGCTGCTGCCGAATGTTCGGAGTTGCAAAAAAAAAGACTCAGGCTTGAGTTTTTATTTGTTTCTATCCGACTGGGTAACAACCGTACAACGACGACAATGACACTGACAACAACTCGAAAACCAAGAACAACTAGGCTACAATGTCAACAACAACTGCTTTACACTGATACTGTAGGTGGAACACGATTGATTTGACACGTTACAACCTTGATTTCACCTACGACGACGACAACAACAACATCAACTTAAATTCGAGAACATAATAATACGTCTTCAACAACATAGTCAACAACAAATCCGATAGAACTTCAACTTCAATCACAACAGTGATCATGGGCTGCCTAATCTATTTGTTGAGTCTGGCAGACATTTTACTTCCACCCTTGAGAGATAATGTTTTTTCCTCGTACACTTTGTGCCTCAAACCTGACTAAGAGGATACAATTCTACATTAATCCCCGATTATCAACCCAAATAGGTGGGACACTTCCGTCTCAACTCGGACGCCGCTGTAAGAACGATCTCCAGTAACAGACGCTGATAACGATACAGCTATCTGCTCGCTCCTAAGCCAATCCCCCAGCCTGCATGCCTACACACTGGCACCAATTAAACCTCCAACTGAGCTGTTAACCCGTGGTTTGTAAAAATGTAAAAATATTGTACAAATTACGTCGAACCTAAATCCGCGATTTGTAAAAAAAAAATTGTTTTTCTCTATTCAGCCTATTGTCCCATCGCTGAGAAATTCGGATCGCTTCCTCCCAGTGGAAAGCTAGCAGCAACAGAGTCGCGCTACCCCAAAGTCAAGGCATCCATTAGATTTGTTTTTCTTTCTTTTTCCATTTCGTTATTTTCCTTCATCGCTGGCGAATTCGGATCGCTTCCTCCCAGTGAAAAGTTAGCAACAACAGAGTCGCGCTTGTGGTCCAAGTTGTGGAAATTTCTAAGTTGTGGAATGTGTCCAAGTTGTCGTATGTGTCCAAGTTGTGGTATGTGTCCAATATGTGCAATGTTGTGGTAAATGTCCAAGATGTGGAATGTGTCCAAGTTGTGGTATGTGTCCAAGTTGTGGTATGCGTCCAAGTTGTGGTATGTGTCCAAGATGTGGAATGTGTTCAAGTTGTGGTATGTGTCCAAGATGTGGAATGTGTCCAAGATGTGGTATGTGTCCAAGTTGTGGTATGTGTCCAAGATGTGGTATGTGTCCAAGTTGTGGTATGTGTCTAAGATGTGGTAATGTGTCCAAGTTGTGGTATGTGTCCAAGTTGTGGTATGTGTCCAAGTTGTGGTATGCGTCCAAGTTGTGGCATGTGTCCAAGATGTGGAATGTGTTCAAGTTGTGGTATGTGTCCAAGATGTGGAATGTGTCCAAGATGTGGTATGTGTCCAAGATGTGGTATGTGTCCAAGTTGTGGTATGTGTCCAAGATGTGGTAATGTGTCCAAGTTATGGTATGTGTCCAAGTTGTGGTATGTGTCCAAGATGTGGAATGTGTTCAAGATGTGGTATGTGTCCAAGATGTGGTATGTGTCCAAGATGTGGAATGTGTCCAAGTTGTGGTATGTGTTTAAGTAGTGGTATGTGTCCAAGATGTGGTATGTGTCCAAGATGTGGTATGTGTCCAAGATGTGGAATGTGTCCAAGTTGTGGTATGTGTTTAAGTAGTGGTATGTGTCCAAGTTGTGGTATGTGTCCAAGATGAGGTATGTGTCCAAGTTGTGGTATGTGTCCAAGTTGTGGTATGTGTCCAAGCTATGGTATGGGTGAAACTTTTCCGTCTCAGGGCGGAAATCCGCCAAATGAAATTGGTCAAATAAGGATTTTGAAAATCTTTAAATTTTTTTTATTTTTTTTTTCGCCTGCGATCCGATCCGTATTTCCCCTAACACAGTGACCGGACATCGCTGAGTCTTTGTTTCACTGGGTGCGCGAATTTTCGGACTATAGCTTGGCATTTGTTACCATTGTTTAATGTGCAAATTTGTGTGTTTGAGATACCAGGATACGCCTACTGTTACCCTTAAAAGCCTGATTTTTTGTTTTCTTCCGGGTGGCTTCGCCCCCCTGGGCCCCCTAGGAAGGCGTTGCCCCTGCACCCCACCAGTGCCTATGTGGCCCCTGGACCCCGGCCTCATTTTCCTTATTTTCAATTCTGATCAGTTTCACCCATGACTGTAAGTTCGCCACACGGTAGATTCGTCACGGGTGACGAAGTTACCGGCAGGGCCGGTGGGCGGGTGTTTATGCTTAGAGCTTATGCTTTCAGATGTTTGATTTGTGGGAGAGATTCAAGATTCACATTTTTAATGACAAAAAGCTAGAGGGGGAGAGAGAGAGAGAGAGAGAGAGAGAGAGAGAGAGAGAGAGAGAGAGAGAGAGAGAGAGAGAGAGAGTGTGTGTGTGTTTGTGTGTGTGTGTGTGAGAGAGAGAGAGAGAGAGAGAGAGAGAGAGAGAAAGAGAAAGAGAGAGAGAGAGAGAGAGAGAGAGAGAGAGAGAGAGAGAGAGAGAGAGAGAGATGAATCTCAAACAAAATTATCCAAATGTCCACACCAAAACAACTTTATTTTCAAATCACTGAGGTACCATCAATTCTGACATACAAGTGAAGCATACAAAACATGTGTCATTCAACTGAAGCACACTTTCTTACTAACAGTTCACAAATATTTTATATAAATAATACTGCTAAAGTCAAAATCCATGTAATTGCCATAAAAAACAGCAGGGAAAACTGCAAAGACAGATAGAGAACACAAACGAATCTAGAACTAGAAGACAAAAGCATGCCAAGCTCACATTTCCAGCAGTTGTAGTTTTTTAAACAAGAAAATGTATCTTCAAAAAAGGAAGCAATGAATTGGGTAGGAATCTAACTGGTCAAATATTCTCAATATGAGACACTGCATCATCAAATTTTGACTATTGATCATAATATATCGTGTAAATCACACTATTAGTACTGTAGCGAAGTTACTGTGGCGAAGTTACCGGGGACCGGTGACGAATCTACCGTGTGACGAACTTACTGGTATCCGTATGGTAATGTGTCCAAGTTATGGTATGTGTCCAAGTTGTGGTATGCGTATAAGATGTGGTCTGGTATGTACGTGTCCAAGATGTGGTATGTGTCCAAGTTGTGGTATGTGACCAAGTTGTGGTATGTGTCAAAGACGTGGTAATATCGTCATGTGTCCAAGTTTTGGTATGTGTCCAAGTTTTGGAATGTGATGGGACAATAAAGAAATGGAGAAAAAAAATCTTATAGATTCACTGACTTTCGGGTTGCGCGACCCTGTTGTTTCTAGCTTTTCACTCGAAGGAAGCGACCCAAATTTCCCAGCGATGGGACAATAAAGAAAAGGAAGAAAAATCCCATAGATCTCCCTTGACTTTGGGGTATCGCGACTCTGTTGCTGCTAGCTTTCCACTGGGAGGAAGTGATCCGAATTTCCCAGCGACGGGACAATCTAGTAATGATATGGAGAAAGAAAACAAAATCAACGGAGTCGCGCTACCCCAAAAGTCAAGGGATTTTGTTTTTGTGCCTTGACTTTTGGGATGACAAGAAGATATCGGGATTAACGTGATTCAGTGTAAAAAAAATTATTACAAATCACGGGGCGCGCAAACCCTTGATTTTAACTCCCAGGCTCAAAACTGTAAGGTTGAGCAGCTAAAGTTTCTTCTATGAATACGGCTTCTGACGTCATTTCTTGTATCTTGTATCTTGTCATCGAACATTTTACCCAGAATTCACCACTTCCGTACTCTCGCGGACGTTCGAGATACAATGGCCGCCAGATCGGAACGCGAAAACGCTTCGCTTCAGCCACGAAATTCGTCGGATTATGGCCTAAACGATTCCGAAATAAACTAAACCCTGTGAGGCAAGGTGACAAAACAATTTCCTACGGCATGCATATGTCTGGTTAACCTAAGTCACGCCAAAACGCAAATAAACGCGTTTTTGACACCAAAAATAGCCCGTTGGGGTCCTTTAAATGAAGATGTCCTCAAGCAGCTTGTGCCTGTTTGTAATTGCAGAAGACGCTATGTTTTCCATTGGCGCCCATTCCTGGCTTCGCCAAAATCTGCAACCTGACGTCACGCAATGGCGACCGCAGCTGGTTCTGCTCACATCCGGTGTCGAAGGGCCTCAACTGCAGCCACTGGAGCAAAACCAACAACATGCCCGCCTTGTCAGACACGCAATGGCCAATAACTAGCGTGGTTAGACCATTCATCGCTAAATTAGGAAAGTGAGTACTCGGTACGGTACGGTTAGACCATTCATCGCTAAATCAAGAAAGTGAGTATGGTATTGGTACGGAACGGTTAGACCATTCATCGCGTAATTAAGAAAGTTAGTACGGTTACACCATTCATCGCGGTACGGTACGATTGGACCATTCATCGCTAAATTAAGAAAGTGAGTACGGTTACACCATTCATTGCGGTACGGTACGGTCAGACCATTTATCACTAAATTAAGAAAGTGAGTACGGCACGGTTAGACCTAACATCGCTAAATTAAGAAAGTGAGTACGGTTCGGTACGGTTAGACCATTCATCGCTAAATTAAGAAAGTGAGTACTCTACGGTACGGTACGGTTAGACCATTCATCGCTAAATTAAGAAAGTGAGCACGTGGTACGGTACGGTTAGACCATTCATCGCTAAATTAAGAAAGTGAGTACGGTACGGTACGGTTAGACCATTCATCACTAAATTAAGAAAGTGAGTATGCGGTACGGTATGGTTAGACCATTCATCGCTAAATTAAGAAAGTGAGTACGGTACGGTACAGTTAGACCATTCATCACTAAATTAAGAAAGAGAGTACGGTACGGTACGGTTAGACCATTCATTACTAAATTAAGAAAGTGAGTACGCGGTACGGTTAGACCATTCATCACTAAATTAAGAAAGTGAAAACGGTACGGTACGGTTAGACCATTCATCACTAAATTAAGAAAGTGAGTACGGTACGGTACGGTTAGACCATTCATCACTAAATTAAGAAAGTGAGTACGGTACGGTATGGTTAGACCATTCATAATAATAATAATAATAATGCAAACTTTTATAGCGCTATTCTAGAAAAATATCTACTCTTAGCGCTTTACAATACATACATCGACAAGCATACTATACACGCACAGGCAAAGAAACCGACCAAACATAACCAACAAACTATACATGCACAGGCAAAGAAAGCGACCAAACATACAATACACGCACAGGCAAGATAACGACCAAACATAAACAAACATACTATGACCAAACATAACCAACATACTATACGCGCGCAGGCAAAGAGAACAATCAGCACATGTAATAATTACTGACAACTAATAATGCAGGCATACAATGACAGTCCAATACACAGCCTAAGCACAAGAACCACAGTAGGCTTCTATATAAAAACGTGTCAACGGTACTATTTACACACACACAAACAGTGCTGACACAAAGCGCAGAAAATATATATACACGTTATTTTAGGCGCTAGGTAGGGGGTGAGGTGGGGCGGGATGGGGTGGGTGGGGAGATGCTGGAGGGGAAATCACTTGCGCTGAAAGAGGTGTGTTTTGAGATTTGTCTTGAATGTAGTGAGAGAATCTGTGTGTCTGAGAGGCAGTGGTAATCACTAAATTAAGAAAGTGAGTACGCGGTACGGTACGGCTAGACCATTCATCGTTTTATTAGGAAAGTGAGTATGGTACGGTACGGTTAGACCATTCATCGCTAAATTAAGAAAGTGAGTACAGTACGGCACGGTTAGACCATTCTTTGGCTAAATTAGGAAAGTGAGTATGGTACGGTACGGTTAGACCATTCATCGCTAAATTAAGAAAGTGAGTACAGTACGGCACGGTTAGACCATACATCGCTAAATTAAGAAAGTGAGTACGGTACAGTACGGTTAGACCATTCACCGGTAAATTACCACGAGCATGCAAGGCTTACCTGTAAGGTGCAGCTTGCTCTGGATTTATCCGAGATATGCATCAGGAGCGTTTGTGTCAAGTAATAGAACGGCCCGCATGCGCAGAACTCACACTTCAGAGAACGAATGTACACTATTAACAGATATAAACAATGCTAGGTCAAGCATGACTGACAAGAAAGGGAGGGAAAATTAAGGGAGGGACTTGACACAAACGCTCCTGATCCATATCTCGGATAAATCCAGAGCAAGCTGCACCTTACAGGTAAGCCTTGCATGCTCGTGGTAATTTAACCTCGACATGCAGTAGCGTTTATGTCAAGGAATTTTTAGAGCAATAGTGTACATGAGACAACAGAAAAAAGTCCCATCATAAAGTCTTGGTTAGAATAAACTTCAATCCAACACTTACTTTAGTTCTTCTTCAGGAAAGAATCCAACAACTTTTGACCCATGTTGACAGTGTGTGGCTTCTTGTAAAACCTTCCAAAGGTTGACTCTGAAGACCAGCCTGCAGCCTTCATGATAGTAGCAATGGGAACACCCCTTGCAGCCGCTGCTGATGTACTAGCAGCCCTCGTGCTATGAGCACCAAACACTGATGTGTCAATACCTGCTCTGTTCAATATGTCTCTAATCCAGCGTGACACAGTATCCTTAGAAACAGCACCATGAGGCTTCTGGTAACTGATGAACAGTTTCTTTAAATCTCCCCTCAAACTCTGAGTCCTTTTAATATACTCCTTCAATACATTGACTATACACAGACTTCTATTCTGAGGATAAGCAAGAAATTCCAGAGGCTCTTGATGTACACCTTTCCGTGAATGTTTCAGCTTTTCACTTATGTTGAACACACAACGATTATTTTCCATAGTTAAATCATCCAAAGACAGACTATATACAGTTTGGCAACGTTGGCCAGACAAAATAACAAGCATTGTTGCAAGTTTGCTGGACAGTTCCTTAAGAGTAAGTTTATTGTGAGGTTGAAGATTCTCCAAATAGTTCAACACTATATCTACATTCCAGGTAACACTGTACTTGGGAAAAGCAGGCCGAAGCTCGAACACACCCTTGATGAATCTTCTCACTAGTTTATGTTCACCCAAACTTTCACATCCTTCAATATTCAAATAGCATGACAATGCAGATCTGGCTATGCAGATTCCACTATAACTCAATCCAGACTGAAAAAGTTCTGCTAAGAAGTTAACAGCTTCACTCACAGACGAATGAACGGAATCAATGCCCTTTTTGCGAGCATACACTTTCCACTTTTGAATGTAGTGTGCATACTGTCTAGATGTGCCAGATCTCCACGAAGCACAGATGAGTTGTGAAGCTTGCTGCGAAAACCCTGACTGTCTGAGTCTTTTCCTGATACTTTGCACAAAATCAGCTGCAGTGTTCTTGCCAGTCGATGCTGACACTCCTTTCCTGGGGCCAGTTTCATAAGCCAGAAACACAGTCGACCGACTGCAGTTGTCCGAGATAACCACAGTAATCCGACGTAATCGGGTTTCACGAACAAAATTTCGGTCGACTGACTGCGGGTCGTCTCACCGGAAGTCGGCCGAACACGGTGAAGCTCTCCCCCCAACACTGTGTTCGGCTTACTGCGGTAAACCGAAAAAAAATGTAATTATCCGCACAGTCAATGGCAGAATGCTCACACTTGTTTGGATTGTGAGCCAAACCTTGTGATTGTTCTTCGAAATGTATCTATTATGACGCAGTAATCCAGGAGACACGTCAGGGTTATGTCTTGAAGACGTCACATTATGGCGTAAGAGGGTTCGACGTCACGCGAAGGAATTACTGAAAGTCTCGGTCATTGTTATTTTGAGCGGGCCGAGACTTGTTTTTTCTTCGAAATCGGCCATTTCCACGTGCGAATGAGCAAACGGAAGTGGTAATGTTGCTAAATTTAGCCCTCGACTTGGCCATTCGGATTACTGTACAGTCGGTCGACTGCGGTTGTCCGCGGGTGACGGTGATTCGCTCATGAAACGCGCTTTTCGGTGACCCGGCGATCAACCACAGTCCATCGACTGGGCAGTCGATCGACTGTCAGTCGGTTCACTGCTATCTTATGAAACTGGCCCCTGGTAAGCCGATTAGATCTGTCCTTGCCGACATCAATACTGGTATTTCTGTGAGCATGTTGGCAATCCTGGCGTACCAAGGTTGGCTTGGCCAGAAAGGTACTACCACTATTCCTTCTGCCTGGTCTCCCTGAATTTTCTGCAGCACTCTGGAGATAAGGCAAAAGGGAGGGAAAGCATAAAACTTTATGTATCGATTGGAGATTGGATTTCCCTTCTTTGAGTCATGTGACGTCAGAGGCCGACAAAACTTTATAATTTAGCTTTTCAGGTTGACCGAAACTTCAAAGGAACTAAAAAAAAAACCGTCATGTGTTTGATTGGCAGATTGCATGTGTGTGTGCTGTTCAATGTCAAAACAACAACAAAGTGAGTACATGACGTGTGTTTTGTAGTTCCTTTTAAGTTTCGGTCAAACTGAAACGCCCAAATATGAAGCTTATGTGTTTGATTGCATACATGTGGATTGCATGCATGTGTGTGTGTGTGCTCGTTCAATCGTCAAAACAACAACAAAGTCATAAGTACCTGAAAGGAATTCGATCGATACATAAATGTTATTTGCGTGTTTGACCAAAATATGACATTTTACACAGATCTCGACAGTCATTGTTCACCTCGACCGCTAGCGCGGTCTCGGAGAACAATGACTGTCTCGATCTGTGTAAAATGTCATATTTTGGTCAAACACGCAAATAACGTATAATGTTGCCCCAAAACAAGTGAAATGCATTCACAGCATAAGCTCCTGGGTCTGGCCTGTATGCCACGTATATAGGCAACTGATGATTCAGTCTAGAAGCAAACAAATCTTTTTTGCCATCTTATCAATGTTCCCCTTCTCAATGACTTCTTCGTTCAAACGGGGGGGTCTTGTTTCCAAG
Organism: Littorina saxatilis; assembly: GCF_037325665.1. Taxonomy (NCBI): domain Eukaryota; kingdom Metazoa; phylum Mollusca; class Gastropoda; order Littorinimorpha; family Littorinidae; genus Littorina; species Littorina saxatilis. The sequence continues at coordinate 65,356 of NW_027125972.1, read as the reverse complement.
CAGTTTCCTGGTGTTAAAACCGCACTCATCTTCTCTTTAAGTTTAGGTTCCGGCATTCGCACAGTAAACCTACTTTTGGTAATATACACAAAGAAAAAAGCCAAGCACCCCCCGAATGAATTTGTGATAATAATTGAGTCAAATTTGTTTTACCATTTTTTTTCTTCGTAATGACATACATGGGTTTCCATAATAAGGTTGGGAAGTTCACGCGTCAAGATTGTGTCGCCACTGCCTGTGAGAAGCACGTGCAGCATGCAACCCATGAATGTTAAAAAAGGCAGTATGCTCACGCTGCAAATTTCTGTATTTAACACTGGACGACGACAATTTGCAAACATTCTCTGTGAACATGGCGAGAAGACGATTATCAGAGGCGATCCGATGGCAGATTATAGGAATGCATGCTACAGGAGCATCCTTCAAAGCGATTGGTCGTCAACTTGGCTACCACTACACCGTCATCAGCCGTTTGGTACGCAAACATCGTCAGACTGGTGCTGTGAAGGACCGTCCACAGTCAGGGCGACCCCGTGTGACGTCAGAAAGTGAAGACCGAGCACTTCTCCGAATAATTCGGCGTGAGCCATTTTCAACGAGTACCGTCCTGAAACGAGCATGGCTTCCAAATCGACATCTGTCAACCAGGACCGTACGAGACCGCTTGAAAGCTGCAGGAATGGCAGCCCGAAGAGTCATTAAGCGTCCCCGACTGACAGATGACCACAAGAGAAGACGCTTGGCATGGTGTCTGGCACGGTAAAGATGGAACCTGAGAACGTGGAGGAGGATCCACTGGTCGGACGAAAGCAGATTCCTTCACCATGTCACTGACGGCAGACTGAGGGTATGGAGGCTCAGGAACACGGCCTATACACCCAGGAACATCAGACAAACTGTTCCATTCGGTGGCGGGTCAGTCATGGTTTGGGGTTGCATTTCCCATGACTGCAAGCTAGACCTTGTCACCATACGTGGCAACCTCACGGGTGATCAGTATATGCGACATGTCCTGGAACCTGTTGTCGTTACTCATTTTGACAACCACCCACTTGCCACAAGACCCGTGTACATGGATGATAACGCCAGGCCTCATCGATCCAGGGCAGTAGTGGACTACCTCCAGAACAACGCTGTAACAACACTCCCATGGCCGGCAATGAGTTCAGATCTTAATCCGCTGGAGCATGTTTGGGACATCCTGGGGCGTCGTATACAAGCTCTGCAGCCTCCTGTGCAGACATTACGTGAATTGGAGGCAGCTTTGCATCGTGAGTGGTTGCAAGTGACCCGTGAACAGATCCGACGTTTGACTGGAGGGATGAGACGCAGGGTTGACGCCGTCATCCGGGCACGCGGGGGTTTCACTCTATATTGAACTTTTGAATCGCGTATGCCATCTGAGCACTCTCAATTACATTTTTTTCATGACACATTTACCTAAACCTGTCTTTTTCAGCTTGCAGCTCCATACTTATCAGGGGTACTGTTTTAGGGTTAAAACGTCACTTTTTGGCAAGGTACCAAATCACGATTAAAACCAATCAAAACTGGAGTTTTCTTGTGTGATGTTATTTCCAAAGAGTTGCTCTTGTCGATAACATTTGTCAAACCGAGCTCCTGAACTTACTGTTTCCATACCAGAACTTTAAAAATCAGTCATTGCGAAATTGAAGGGGGGTGCTTGGCTTTTTTCTTTGTGTATATTTGCCAACTTCTCATTCACAGGCATACCCACTGGCTCAACCACTTCCAGATCCGCTTCCATCTGGGAAAACACATCACTATCCTGACTGTCCAGCACTACGCAAAAGCCACTCTCACTCTCATCGTCAGCATGTTGCGTATTGCTAGGTTCACTAGCCTTCTCTCTTTGAATCTGAGTGATGTGTTACTGTTAGATTCACCAACAGTTTGAGTGCCGGATTCACGGGCGAGAGAAGTTTGCTGGTTACGAATTGTCACACCACTTCCGGTGGTACAGTCATCGGCCTCGACCGCCGTGTCAGATTCTTCCTTTGTGTCTTCTTCTTCTTCTTGTGGGGGACCGGATCCGATTTCTTGGATGTTGAAGGTCCCGCGGTGATGTCCATACACTGTTGGCCCCCATTGCGGTCTGTGCCAGTCGTGTAAGGAAGTTAAAAAGCCAAAGCTGGGGGAGGGGTAGGGGGGATGCAGGAGGACAGTGGAGAGGAGCTTGGCTAGGTTTTGGGGTTATTAAAACTTTGTAGGCTACAATCCATCAACGGCTATGGGAGGGAGGTGGATGGCTGCAGGGCTCTGCTGCCACCGAGTCGTGACATGAACGACTCAAGGGAGGGGGCGGATGTGGTGGAGATCGGGAGCTTGTTCCACTCTGATGTTGTCCGCGGAAAAAAAGGAGTGGGACAGTGAAGGGTGGTAGTCCTGTTCTTGGTGGATCCTATTCCCTCTCGTTCTCGTGTCTGATGGTTTGAGAAACGCGGTCTTATCAATGCCGACCATGTATTTTTTCATTTTAAACATCATCGCTAGCCGACTGTTATGTCTTCGTTCTTCGAGGCTCTTCCATCCTAAGTTTGTCAGCATGTTGGTGACGGTGCCAGGCTCTTTCCCTGTAGTTATTGTGGACATATCTGGCCGCTCCTTTTTGGACTGACTCGAGCAGGTTGTTGTGCTGTTGTTCGTGCGGATTCCAGACAGTCGAGGCATACTCAAGGGTGGGGCGGACCATTGTGATGTAGGTTGCCGCTTTCACTTTTGGGGTGCACTCCTTGAAGTTCCTTCGGAGGAAGCCGACTGTCCTGTTTCCCTTCGCTGCAGCTGTTTCTACGTGCCTGCCCCAGGAAAGGTTACTTGTAATAGTAACACCTAGATATTTGCTCTCTGTCGTTGTTTCAAGAGTCTGTCCATGGAGGTGGTAGTTGGATGGAAGAAGTATCTTATTCTTGTTTGGCATGATGTTCATTACCACACATTTGCTTGGGTTGAACTCCATTTGCCATTCTTGCTCCCATTTCTCTAGCGCTTCCAGGTCTTGTTGGAGCAGCATCTGGTCTTGTTGATTTGAGATGTTTCTAAACAGGAGGCTGTCGTCAGCAAACAGTTTTACTTTGGAATTTTTGACGACGTCTGGCATGTCGTTAATATATAGCAGGAATAGGAGGGGTCCTAGCACTGTGCCTTGGGGCACGCCTGATGTTACTGGTGCTGGTGTTGATTGGACGCCCTCGATTGCCACCCTTTGTGTTCTGTCGGACAGGAAAGATTGAATCCAGTTTAGAGTGGAACCCCGAACTCCGTAGTAGTGGAGTTTGTGCTGAAGGGCGGCGCTGGTGAGGAACCTTGTCGAAAGCTTTCGAAAAATCCAGTAGGACAGTGTCCACTTGCTTTTTCTTGGCAAGGTTTTGTGCGATGTCGTGCACTGTCACTATGAGCTGGGATTCACAGGATCGTTGCTTCCGAAAACCGTGCTGGACGTCAGTAAGGATGTTGTTCTTTTGAAGATGTTGCATTATGGTGCTATGGACTATATGTTCGAGGATCTTGCATGTGATTGATGTGAGTGATACAGGACAGTAATTCGCGGGTTGGTGTTTGTCTCCATTTTTAAATATAGGGACGACTAGGGCCTCCTTCCAGTCCTGGGGTGTTTTTCCTCCATCAATCGACATTTGGAACATCCTTGTTAAGATAGGTGCTATTTCTTCAGCTGCTGTCTTCAGTAGAAAAGCAGGTATTTCATCTGGTCCAGTCGCCTTGTGGGGATTGAGGTTTCTCAGCAGCTTCAGTACCCCGGCTTCAGCAACGAGGATATTCTTCATGGCTGGGTACTTGCTCACGCCTTTGTTGGGAATATTTTGTATGTCCTCATTTGTGAAGACAGACTGAAATTCACACGCTTTAGCAGCCAGTTCGTTGTAGTTTTGCTCTAAAGAAACTACTTTGTTCATCATTTGGCTCATCATGGTTTGCATGGATTTTAGAATGTCTGTCTGTGTCAACGAGTCCTCTAACTTTGCAGTACTCGTACTGGCGGTAGCGTCACCTTCAGCCGCCATTGTCCCCACACGGCTCGCACGAACAATTAAAATCCGAAGAAAAATTGCACCTCACCTGACCATCGATATCCGAATTTCACACACTGAATTCCGATCTCAAAGAGAAATCACACACACAGTATATAATCCATCTAAAAAAGAAAGAGATCTCTTATTTTACACAAATTCTACCAACAGTAAATTCCCTGAAGTTGCGATCCAAGCGCGCGAAACCAAAAGTAAGTTCTGCGCATGCGGGCCGTTCTATTCCTTGACATAAACGCTACAGCATGTCGAGGTTAAATTAAGAAAGTGAGTATGGTACGGTACGGTTAGACCATGCATCGCTTAATTAAGAAAGTGAGTACAGTACGGTTAGACCAATCGCTAAATTAAGAAACTGAAAGTGAGTACGGTTACACCATTCATCGCGGTACGGTACGGTTAGACCATTTATCACTTAATTAAAAAAGTGAGTACGGTATGGCACGGTAAGACCATTCATCGCTAAATTAAGAAAGTGAGTACGGTACGGCACGGTAAGACCATTCATTGCTAAATTTAGAAAGTGAGTACGGTACGGCACCGTAAGACCATTCATCGCTAAATTAAGAAAGTGAGTACGGTACAGTTAGACTATTCATCGCTTAATTAAGAAAGTGAGTACGGTACGGTACGGTTAGACCATTCATTGCTAAATTAAGAAAGTGAGTACGCGGTACGGTTAGACCATTCATCGGTAAATTAAGAAAGTGAGTACGGTACAGTTAGACCATTCATCGCTAAATTAAGAAAGTGAGTACGGTACGGCACGGCACGGTTAGACCATTCATCGCTAAATTAAGAAAGTGAGTACGGTACGGTACGGTTAGACCATTCATCGCTAAATTAAGAAAGTGAGTACGGTATGGTAAGGTTAGACCATTCATTGCTAAATTAAGAAAGTGAGTACGGTACGGTACGGTTAGACCATTCATCGGTAAAATAAGAAAGTGAGTACGGTACAGTACGGTTAGACCATTCATCGGTAAATTAAGAAAGTGAGTACGGTACGGCATGGTTAGACCATTCTTTGGCTAAATTAAGAAAGAGAGTAGCCTACGGTACGGCATAGTTAGACCATTCTTTGGCTAAATTAAAAAAGAGAGTATGGTACGCTACGGTTAGACCATTCATCGCTTAATTAAGAAAGTGAGTACTGTACGGTACGGTTAGACCATTCATCACTAAATTAAGAAAGTGAGTACGCGGTATGCGGTATGGTTAGACCATTCAACGTTTTATTAGGAAAGTGAGTATGGTACGGTATGGTTATACCATTCATCGCTAAATAAATTAAGAAAGTTAGTACAGTACGGCACGGTTAGACCATTCTTTGGCTAAATTAAGAAAGTGAGTATGGTACGGTGTGGTTAGACCATTCATCGCTAAATTAAGAAAGTGAGTACAGTACGGCACGGTTAGACCATACATCGCTAAATTAAGAAAGTGAGTACGGTACAGTACGGTTAGACCATTCATCGGTAAATTAAGAAAGTGAGTATTGTACGGTACGGTTAGACCATTCATCACTTAATTAAGAAAGTGAGTACGGTACGGTTAGACCAATTGCTAAATTAAGAAAGTGAGTACGGTTACACCATTCATGGCGGTACGGTACCGTTAGACCATTTATCGCTTAAATAAGAAAGTGAGTACGGTATGGCACGGTAAGACCATTCATCGCTAAATTAGGAAAGTGAGTACGGTACGGCACGGTAAGACCATTCATTGCTAAATTTAGAAAGTGAGTACGGTACGGCACCGTAAGACCATTCATCGCTAAATTAAGAAAGTGAGTACGGTACAGTTAGACTATTCATCGCTTAATTAAGAAAGTGAGTACGGTACGGTACGGTTAGATCATTCATCGCTAAATTAAGAAAGTGAGTACGCGGCACGGTATGGTTAGACCATTCATTGCTAAATTAAGAAAGTGAGTACGGTACACTTATAGACCATTAATCGCTAAATTAAGAAAGTGAGTACGGTACGGCACGGCATGGTTAGACCATTCATCGCTAAATTAAGAAAGTGAGTACGGTACGGTACGGTTAGACCATTCATCGCTAAATTAAGAAAGTGAGTACAGTATGGTACGGTTAGACCATTCATCGCTAAATTAAGAAAGTGAGTACGGTACAGTACGGTTAGACCATTTATCGCTAAATTAAGAAAGTGAGTACGGTACGGTACGGTTAGACCATTCATCGCTAAATTAAGAAAGTGAGTACGGTACGGTACGGTTAGACCATTCATCGCTAAATTAAGAAAGTGAGTACGGTATGGTACGGTTAGACCATTCATCGCTAAATTAAGAAAGTGAGTACGGTACAGTATGGTTAGATAGACCATGCATCGGTAAATTAAGAAAGTGAGTACGGTACGGCACGATTAGACCATTCTTTGGCTAAATTAAGAAAGAGAGTAGCCTACGGTACGGCACGGTTAGACCATTCCTTGGCTAAATTAAGAAAGAGGTTATGGTACGCTACGGTTAGACCATTCATCGCTTAACTAAGAAAGTGAGTACGGTACGGTACGCTTAGACCATTCATCGGTAAATTAAGAAAGTGAGTACGGTACAGTTAGACTATTCATCGTGGTTCGCGGCGTTGAGCGTGACCCGTCCTGGTATCCTTGGCATTCGATGTCATTAATCCAACAAATAAGCCCATAAATTTGTGGGGCACATTTCCAGTTTGTGGACCACAAAAATAAGCCCACAAATTTGTGGGGCACATTTCCAGTTTGTGGACCACAAAATGAAGGCCAAAACAAAATGTGAGGCACAAAATGTGCGCCATAAAAATAAAGGCAAATAAAAGTAGTCCTTAAATAAAATTTGAAGCAAGTTTTTGTGGACCATAAAATTCAATTGATCACTTTCCCGAGAAGTCGGTTTTAAGACACAATAAAACGCTCTTCCTTAATGGAGTACATGAATAGTATTGATGACGAAAAAACATGGCGGCCGTCGTTACTGACATTGAAAACAATCTAATATTTGGAAGTTCAACACGTCCACCAGAGAAATATATATCGACAAAGAAGTTAAAACACTGACTGCCCTTCTGAAGGAATTTAATCGGGATGTGAATGGTACAGCTGATTTTGGTGATTTGGACACGGTTTGCCTTGAATGGGGAGGTTGGCGATGAATCGCACTGTTCTACACTACAGCCAGGACATTTTCCCCTCACTGATTTTCAATCATCGGTTTGGATCAACCAGCAGGTAAGTTATTGTTTTTAAAATCCAAGACATAACCATTGCAAACGTGGCCTTTGTAGAACTGAGCAAGATTCATATGTTGTGTATGTGTGTGTTACTGAGTAACCTGGGTGTGACTGTGAGTCACAGAGTGTGTGCTTGTTGTGTTCTTTTTTTTTTTACTCAAGTTTAAAAAATGCTTGATCTTTAATCTGTATGCACAGAATCAAATGCTGCTGTATCAGTGTATGAACTATGGTTGTAAAAGAATAAACAAAACAATTACTGAATTAGTGAGTGATTTGGCTCTGATAGTGAAGTTGAAATAGTACTTATTTCATTTTCAAGACATGTTAATAGTTATGTTAAATATTTTTCTGGTTTTGTCAGGCCTCCCGAGAAACCAGACATGATGTGCATCATTCATACAGCTCCTGTCTTCCAGTTCCAACAGTTAAACATGGATACATGTACTGGAGAGGTATCAGGATGACTTCTTCTTCTTCTTCTTCTTTCTTGATGTGGACTGGGTTCATCAGAACGTCTGTAGTCCAGCGGCGGAGTACTGAGTGATTGGTTACTGGTGGTGGGTGACCCAATAACTCCGAGAAGATGGTTAAAAGTATAAAACTATTTACACGAAGAGCTGCAGGGTTACCGTGTCAGCGAGGCAAGTCCGTGGGTATATACGACCCAGACCAGCTTGGAAGGACTCCAGTGAAGGAGCAACTGTGGTCTTAGGGTCGAGCTTGTTCCACTGACGCAGTGTTCGGGGGAAAAAGGAGTTGAAGAGAACAGGATGGGATGCCCTCTCCTGGAACAGTCTCTGGGCTCCTCTGGTGCGGCTGTCGCCAGAGGTGTAGAACTCGGCCTTGTTGATGTCGACTATGCCGTTGTTGATCTTGTAGAGCATAGTGAGGCGGTTGGCGAGTCTTCTGTCGGCGAGTGGTTCCCATTGGAGGGTCTTCAGAATGCTGGTCACACAGCCTGGGGTCCGATCGCTGTAGTTGTTGTGGACGTAACGGGCTGCTCTGCGTTGGACTTTTTCAAGCTCCGTGACGTCTTTCTGAGAGATCGGGTCCCAGACTGGCGAGGCGTAGTCAAGGACCGGTCTGACCATGGCCTTGTACGTAGCAGCTCTGACGGTGGTGGTGCACTCCCGGAAGTTCCGCCGCAAGAAGCCCACAGTTCTGTTGCCCTTGTTGACAGTCGCTTGCACGTGGCTGCTCCAGGACAGGTCATCGGAGATTAAGACCCCTGGGTACTTGCTGGATGGTGTTGTTTCCAGAGTCTGTCCATGGAGGCTGTAGGAAGTTGGCAGGATGGGCTTCTTCTTGTTCGGGGCAATGCGGATGACGGTGCACTTGCTGGGGTTGAACTCCATCTGCCATGTTGATTCCCACTGTTCGAGGCTGGATAGGTCCTGTTGGAGCTGCAGACTGTTCTCTGGAGAGGATATACGTTTGAAGAGTAGGGAGTCGTCTGCAAAGAGTTTGACGCTGCTGAACTGAACGGATTCAGGGAGGTCGTTGATGAAGGCTAAAAACAGGAGAGGACCCAGGACGGTCCCCTGCGGAACTCCGGACTGCACTCCGACTGGAGACGATAGGACGCCCTCCAAGGCCACCTGCTGTTGACGCTGACTGAGGAAGGCAGAGATCCACTTGAGGGTGTCGTTTCTCACTCCGTAGTAAGCCAGTTTCGTGAGCAGGCGGGCGTGGGGCACCTTGTCTAAGGCTTTGGAGAAGTCCAACAGGATGGCGTCGACCTGGGCTCCCTCTGCTAGCTGCCGGGCAATTTTATGAACTGTGACGACTTGGCATGGTGCTTTACATTACAGACTACCCCTGAAAAGTAAGTTACACATTTATAAGGTATTGGTGATGGTAGTCTGAAGCTATAAACATGTACTGATGTAGATCATTCAGCAGTCTTTTGTTCTTTGTAAATTGTATTACATTTACAAGTACTGTGTAGATCTAATTATTCATACATTTGAAGATGCATAGTAATACTGTGCATGGTAATAGGTATGATGTACTTTGTATACATAATGGTACAAATATATCTTTATTTTCTCTCTCTTTCCCATCTTAAAGTTTGTTGCAACCCTATACTCATAAAGTGCATTATGCTGTTTGTATGATCATTTACTATTGTGATGAAATAGCTAGAATGAAAGATTTACTCATTACTGGAATTATTTTAAATACAGTTAGTCCTTTCCTTGGCTCACAATCACAGATCTGGCCAGTTTTTTTATAGTTTTTTTTTTACATGGAATAAGAGTTAGAATTTTTTGAATGACTTCACATCACATTTGTCAACAAAACTGTAAGGTGTCAACACTAAATAGGGAATGTGTGTGGGATGAGGGCTCATGCTGTCAATTTGAAAAATAGTAAATTTCCATCACATTCCAGAACAAGAAGGGCAAAGCCCATACGACTCACATGCTTTACACATTTTTCCTACCAAAATACATGTGACCTTGACCCAAGGTCAAGGTCATCCAAGGTCATGCAACACAAAGCTGTTAATTCAAGACATAGGAAGTACAATGGTGCTTATTGGCTCTTTCTACCATGAGATATGGTCACTTTTAGTGGTTCACTACCTTATTTTGGTCACATTTCATAAGGGTCAAAGTGACCTTGACCTTGATCATATGTGACCAAATGTGTCTCATGATGAAAGCATAACATGTGCCCCACATAATTTTTAAGTTTGAAACAGTTATCTTCCATAGTTCAGGGTCAAGGTCACTTCAAAATATGTATACAATCCAACTTTGAAGAGCTCCTGTGACCTTGACCTTGAAGCAAGGTAAACCAAACTGGTATCAAAAGATGGGGCTTACTTTGCCCTATATATCATATATAGGTGAGGTATTGAATCTCAAAAACTTCAGAGAAAATGGGAAAAATGTGAAAAATAGCTGTTTTTTAGGCAACATTTATGGCCCCTGCGACCTTGACCTTGAAGCAAGGTCAAGATGCTATGTATGTTTTTTGGGGCCTTGTCATCATACACCATCTTGCCAAATTTGGTACTGATAGACTGAATAGTGTCCAAGAAATATCCAACGTTAAAGTTTTCCGGACGGACGTCCGGATCGGACGGACGGACGGACGGACGGACGACTCGGGTGAGTACATAGACTCACTTTTGCTTCGCATGTGAGTCAAAAACCGCTCACATCAGCAGCATAACAAGATATCATGTCAAATAACCAAAGGGAAGTAATCGCTCTTTATGAATACGACCTGTGTAGTAGAGTAAGCGAGAGTTGTACGGAACCTTATATCCTGGCACCTGAGAGAATAACAAGCATTGAAATGAACAAGCGACTTTCATCCTCAAAAAAGGATGATCACCGCAAGCTCATATGCTCATCATTCTCTAAGGCACTCCAACTAACAACACCTACGTACACAGTCATATATATATATATATGTTACAGTAAATTCATCAAACCAGTAAATTTGTAAATTTCCTGAATTTTTCAGTAAATTGGTAAATTTACGGAGTGAATTTACAAATTTACTGGTTTGATGAATTTACTGTAACATATATACAAGAACCAGCTTTTATTGTCGACCGGACATAGTCCTTAGATCAAGACTGGTTTAAACAGAACAAACACACAAACACACACATTGACATTGTTACAGGGTCGCCTTGAAAATATCAGTTAGAATCTCAAACAGAATGAGGCAGAGCGATGTTAAGATATCAACTGAATAACCAAAGGGAAGTAATCGCTCTTTATGCATACGACATGTGTAATAGAGTAAGCGAGAGTTGTACGGAACCTTTTCTCCTGGCACCTGAGAGAATAACAAGCATTGAAATGAACAAGCGACTTGATATCATGTCGTTAGAAAGGCTCTTGTGGGGAAGTCTTGCAAGTTAATTTTATTTTTAATGATGAAAGATTTTCTTTTTAATTTTAATGATGAAAGTATATAAATAAATGGTTTTCACAGGAAGGAATGATGGCACCTGTAATATTACAGAACAATGTTTACAGTTTAGTTAATAGTTGTCACTGTCAGTATCACCCACACCATTCTCCATCCCACTGATTGTGTGAAGAACAAGTATTACTTCCTACCTACCTTCCCGCACCCCCACCCCCACCACACACCCTCTTCTCAATACCAAAAACATATCCCCATCAGCGCACAGCAAAGTCTGAATGTGCTCAGTAATACATTTTCTTTATTTTCCAGGAAGTGAGGTGCTGAGATATGACGTGCAGGCAGCTTGCAGAGTGGTGCCTGGCTTTGCTGAGGATGATCAGATTCAGTCCATTCTGTGCTGACAGAGCTACCAGAACTGCTCTAATATAGTCCATCTGAAGATGCTTACACTTACAGAGGTTTTCTGTTGCCTTAGTGGTGAAATGAACATGTAACACATTAACAATAACATTCTACACAAATACTGTAATATGTGGCGCGGTGTGGATCAAGGGTACATTGTAACTTATGTAAGTTGTCAATTCAGCTAAATACAGGTAGTGTTTGGTATGCAGATATTTACTTACAGCAAACAGCGGTGTGTTTGCTTTTACTACATAAAGTGGTATTATCTTTTATGTTGTTTGAGTGCTTTAAATTAAGCTGTTAGGCAGTATTTTACACACATGCTTAGCTTTGGGAGATGTGTGTGTATGTTTCTGTCAATGCGTGTTCATGTATAGACTTTTTTTGCAATATTAGAATTTAGATCTTTTAACTGCATTATGCACATGAAATGTGTTAACCCATGACTTTTTCTACCTTTGAATCCTTGTCAGTACTTTATCTTGTTTCACATTTTCATTGATTCTGTTTTTGGGTTGTTCTGGTGCATCCTGGATGCGTTCAATTCATTCTTATGTTGTGCTGTAAATTGTGTAATGTTGCTTTTGTAATACAGGAATGTATATGTATATGTTTCTGTGTTTGTTTTTGTTTTAATAAAAAAAAAACCACGTGATCAAATAATCAGAACTCTTTCAAAATACTCTTAATAAAATATATTAAATTCAATAACTTTTGTTTCTTTGTTAATTCAAATAAATGTTTAAATTTGACTGCATTTGAATTTCTACGAAAATACAATGGTAAAAACCTTTTCCTCACATTTTCAAAAAAATGACACTGAAATATATAATGAAATTCATCCCCGAGTTCTCCAGACTGGCATTAAACACATATTCTTTCGTTATGTGGTATATTTAACATTCGACCTTTCTGTATTGGTAATTTATGATTTAATGTTCTAAAACGTAAAAAAGAGAGTGCTAGGTTATTATCAGCTGAGAGGAGACCTGCAATAAAATAATAGATGAAAGGTACAGTAAGCCTCCCGTAAACCATCACAGAGCTCCCCGAGCGTCTACATACAGCACAAGCATACTTCCATTTGAACGCTCACCGAACGGGAACATCCTGGCTGCTTTCTGTCGAGCGTGAGAAATTTTCAAAGAATTTATTTTCGTGGAGCAATCCTCTACAACAATGGCGCCTCGTTTTGGTGCTGGACGGCTGTTATGAATATACCGGAAATCACGCCCGGACAGTAAGCCTCCCGTAAACCATCACAGATACTGTCAGGCTTTTACACACAGTACAAACACCCTTCCATTTGAACGCTCACCAAACGGGAACATCCTAGGTGCCTGTCAGGAATGAATTATCTACAATACCGACTGTCAGTCAGAAGGCTACTATTTCATTTATACGCATTCGTTATTCTCCTCCGATTCATTCCAACAATAAAAGAAAATACGTGGAGCTCAATATGTTTATATAGCTCACTGGTAAAGCATGGACATATATCAAACGTTCAGGATTCACACACACCTATACACAATACGCCCAGGGTTCTAGATGAGTAAATTAATGTGTTACCCCATCACCAGAACAGCGTAGTGTAGTTCATCTCTGTTTCTCCATCACCCAGCCGACGCGGCGACTCCTGGCGTGGTCCATTATAGTCCGGTTAAGATCACGTCGCTCTGCTTCGTGCATCTTCATCTCTTCATGCGTCTGCTTGAATGGTCAAACAAGCTCTCGCGAATTCCGTCTTCTGTCTCTGGGAAGACTCCTGTGAAAGTAATTCTTGAGTCAGTATTCCATAGGCATAACACACACACCAATTCACTCATCATTCACCCTGGGCTGTAATTACACTCTACATTCAACCACACACACACGAATTCTTAAATAACTACTGTCAATACTAATATCAATTCCCATCCATGTCCGAGTTATTTATCCACACATTAAACAACTATTCAGAATATCCAGATTAAGAACTAGTACAATGAACACTTAAGTTAACATAGCAGCGAATATTAAGAATGCCTATTCATAAACATACTAGTGTTCCTTAGCGAAAACATATCATGAAAAATAGTTTACCTGAGCACGCGAGCAAAGAATCTTCCCCGACTTGCCGCTTACATGTTCAATGGGCAAGTGAAGCTAACAGCTTAGGTGACTGGCGACACAAGTCTAACAGCTCACCTTACAAAAAAATGGACATTCAGGTTTTTCACCTGTTGCACGTGAGTGCGTGGAGACTCGGCTCTACAGGTAACAGTACAGGCCCCATAATCATGGTCCAACAGGCATGCGAATCAATAATAATGTTTTTCGCGATACGAGTCTACTTCTGTCAATTAATGCATACTAATAACAGCATCATTTCATCATTAATTAAGTACTCATATTACATACATGTTCATACATAAAACCCATAAATGTCATATCTGACAATGCCCCCCACTTCAAGTAGAAAGCTGCATAAAAGATTTCTCATTTCTTAACTCGATAACACCATACAAATGTTATCATCCATGATAGTACATTGCATTTAACACAATAAGTCCCACTCAAAGTGTCAACGTCACTACTTGTATATATACAGTTCTTATACAAAACAGATCTGACTTCCAGGGCCATTTTTCTTCTTGTTCAAAGAGTTTGATCGAGACAACAAATCCGCAAACTGATTGCACTGGCCTGCAATCGGCTGAACAACGAACTTGAACTCCTGAAGAGACAACACCCAACGCATCACACGACTGTTCTTGAGCCTACATGACGCCATGTATGTGAGTGGCCTGTGATCCGTCTGTATGACAAATTCCCGGCAAAGCAGGTAGCGCGAGAACTTTGTGAGTCCCCAAACAATGGCAAGACATTCACGTTCGATGGTAGAGTACCTGGACTCTCGATCAAGCAGTTTTCGACTGGCATAAGCAACAGGATGTAGAAGACCCTCCTTTTCCTGCAGAAGAACTGCACCCAAACCTGTCGAACTTGCATCAGTTCTCACAACGAAATCTTGACTCAGGTCAGGCAAGAGAAGAACAGGGAAGGTAGACAGCACCTCCTGAACAGCTTTCAGCGCAGAATCACATTCTGCCGTCCATGTGATAGTTTTGCCGTGATCGTCTCGGGTTAGATCCGTCAAAGGAGCTGTCAAAGTTGCAAAGTTAGGGACGTATCGCCTGTAGTAACTTAACAACCCCATCAGGGAACGAACCTGCTTCTTTGTCGTTGGCCGATTCACAGACAAAATCTTCTTGACCTTCCCGTCCTCTGGTTTGAGATATCCTCGACCGACAACATGTCCGAGAAACTCCAACTCAGAAAACCCAGCAAACAGTTTGGATGGTCGAGCCGTGAGACGAAATCTCAGCATCTTGCTCAGAACAGCCCGAACCTGCTTCACGTGGTCTGACCATGTTTGCGTAGCAATGAGAATGTCATCGTAAAAGTTGACTGCTGAGTTCTCTGCTAGATTTAGCTTACGCATCATCCGAGCAAAAGTTGCTGGAGCTGAGACCAGTCCAAATGGCATTTTAACCCATTGGAACAACCCAAGAGGAGTTTGGAAAGCTGTTTTATGTCTATCTTCCGGCTTGATCGGAATCTGCCAATAGCCTTTTGCAAGGTCAATCTTCGTGTAGAAGTTTGCTCCAGCAAGACTACAAAACAACTCATCCGGGTCAGGGATCGGCTCGGCATCAAAATGCGTGATCTTGTTCAAGGCGCGGAAATCAATGCAAAAACGAACTGATCCGTCTCTTTTCGCCACCAAGACAATAGGCGAAGAGTACGCAGATTTCGAAGGTTCTATGACGCCTAAATCCAGCATGGATTTGATCTCCTTCTCAACTGTCTGTCTAGACGCAAACGGCAACGGGTATGGTTTCCTATATACAGGACAATCGCTCGTCAAAGGGATGACGTGGTCATCGACATCTTTTGTAACTCCCGGCTTGTCTGTAAGAAGTTCAGAAAATTCCTGAAAAACGGTTTCCAGTTCAGTACGTCCTGAATGAGAAAGATCATCAGAGTAGTGAACATCTATGACAGATTCACCCGTAACTGCAGGAATTGTCGGTAAGACAACCTCATCCTCGATTTCAGGAGACAACACAGCGACAGCACAAACAGGATCCAAGACGTGATCCGAACACGCATCTGCCTTCTGATCAGAGTCAGACATCAACGTTGAGAATTCCTGGTCATCAAGAACTGGACCAGTACTTAACTCTCTTTCCACAGCAACAGCTGCTGTCAAAACTCGTCTCTCATACTTCTTCAGCATGTTGACGTGAAACACCTTGTGTTTGCCGTTGAGGTCAATGCGGTAGTCAACAGGGCTAACCACCTCCATCACTTTGAATGGACCTTTCCAGCACATGAGAAGCTTGTTGCTGTCAGCAGTTAAGAGTACAAGAACTTCATCCCCAGGTACAAAAGTACGAAGTTTGGCCTTCCTGTCATGGTAATGTTTGTGAATACGAGCAGCATCACGAACATTCGATTGTGCTAGAGCACACGTATCAGCGATTCTGTTCTTCAAATCGAAGACATACTGATATAGAGGTTTGGCTTCATCTCCATCAGTCCTCCCTGTCCATGAGTCCGCTAAGATAGACATTGGGCCTCTCGGAGTGCTCCCAAAGAGAAGCTCATAGGGAGAAAACCCTGTACTGGCATTTGGAAGTTCACGATACGCAAACAGAAGTGCAGGAACGTATATCTGTCCCAGTCAGTTGGGCGCTCCTGGACAACCTTCTGCAACATGCTCTTCAGAGTTCCGTTGAATCGTTCGACTAACCCATTTGCTTGAGCATGGTAAGGAGAAGTGTGGATCGACTTGATTGCCAAAAGTCTGTATATCTCCATCATGAGATCAGAAACAAACTGCGTTCCACAGTCAGAGACAATGACCTGAGGACAGCCCATCCTCGAAAAAACTGAAAACAGTGCTTCAGCAACAGAAACAGTATCAATCTGCTTCAATGGAATTGCTTCGGGGAAACGAGTCGCTGTATCCACTATCGTCAGAATGTACCGGAATCCAGTCGAAGATACAGGTTTAAAAGGACCGACCAAGTCAATACAGATCTTCTTGAAAGGAACGTCGATAAGCGGCATCTTCTGAAGAGGAGCAGCGGGAACGCGACCCTTGGAAGACGTTTTCTGACACACATCGCACGTTCTACAATACTTGCCTACGTCACGCCTGACGCCTGGCCAAAAAAATTGGGTCAAGATCCTTTTTAACGTTCTTCTGGTACCGAAGTGACCCGACATGAGAGCGTCATGGGCGGTATGGAGAACTTGTTCTCTCAAAGAAGTAGGGACAACAACTTGAAAGACGATCTCAGTCTTCTCACAAAACGCTCTGTGAAGTAACCCATCTTTCATGATGAAGTAAGGTTTGCTCTGATCTGAGACCTGCGATTCCTTCTGAACTTGCTCGAAGCACTTCTTAAGTGATTCATCTTTGGTTTGCATATCAGCTAACTTCTCAGGAGTTACATCAGTAAAAACACAAGGTACCGATTTTAACGGTCTCACTGAACCTTTGGCTTTCTCCGTTTGTAGCCTGGTAGTCACTAATCCGACAGCGTCTGGAACAATAGAGCCCACACATCCCCCAGATACTGAAACAACACCTGGTAGGTTCCCAAGAATAAGATCTGCCACAGGATCGTCAATGACACAACACGTCAGAACACCTGCAAAATAAGGCGAGTCCACAACCACTTCAGCCAAGGGAAATGTCTCAATGTGTCCCCCAAAAGACCGACAACGCTGTTCCTGCCCTGTGAACTGATCATCACGAACTAAAGCCCGTTTCACACCAGCAGTAGTGCATCCTGTGTCCCGCAAGATTGTCCCTGAAAAACCATTGATGGTTCCTATTTCCAGATGTAGGCCAGGTTGTCCCTCTGAAACAAGAACGTGTTCGCTAACAGCGGAGCTAAATGTTTCAGCAAAGTTTTTAGACGAAGCACACTGGTTCGCCCAATGACCTTGACCCCCACAGACATCATTCTGTTTAATGGTCCCTCTACGTGCACCCCTGCGTTGTCCTCGACCTGTACCCGAAGAACCTCGGCCTCCTCGATAACCTCGAGAACCACTGCCCCCGTTGCTAAACCCTGTTGAATCTGCAACGCCAACTCCAGCTGAAAATATAGAAACATCTGATTTCCGTGCTAAGGTTTTGTTGGGATGAGCTTCACGGTACAGTTCAGCTGCTTCACATAACGCAGATACGTCACCCAGCTGACGTTCCCTCAAGAACACGGCCAAATCTTTTGTACAACTTTGAAGTATCTGTTCACGCAAAAACAAGTCTTGTAAACCTTCGGCAGTGTTGGAAACACCAGACAACTCAGTCCATCGGTTGAGCAAATGACGACAGCGTGTTAAAAACGCTAAAAATGACTCTCCCATCTCGGGACGAACAGCTCTGAAACGCTCTCTGAAACCTTCCTCTGTGCATTGGAACTTACGAAGAAGATGAGACTTCAATACATCCCACGAAAGGGTTTGTTCTCCTGAAATTGAATGATAAAGCGACAAGGCACTACCCTTCAATAAAGCAGCCAAGTAGACAGGCCATTTACCCTTATCCCAGCCGCATGCCGAAGCGTGTGTTTCAAACCGAAACAAAAATGCATCAATGTCGTCTTTGTTTTCATCGAACATAGGCAATTTTGGATGAAAAGGTCCAGAACTGTTTGACTGACTAACTTTACCGTCTGATCTCTCCCTTTTCACCCTTTCCGTTTCGAGATCTAACTCGCTTTGCCTAGTCTGCTCTTTTTCTTTTTCAACTTCTAGTCTGGCAAGCTCCTTTTCTGTCTCTCGCTTTGCATGCTCTTTTTCGACTTCTAGTTTTGCAAGCTCCTTTTCTGTCTCTCGCTTTGCATGCACTTCTAGTCGAGCACTTTCTGCCTCTCTTTTTTCTTTCCGTTCATCTCTAGCAATGTTTTGCTGTTCACGGACAAAACCGGTTAAGTCTTTGTCTTTAAGACCTAGCTCTTTCCCTCGAGACATCCACAAATCCCAATCGTCACTCATGGTGATAATATATATACAAAACCACTATACTGTAAAAGTTACTTAATGAAAACACTTCACCACTGTAACAACATTCTTCACAAAATGCGTGCCTACAGATATGCTTACACACGTAGTCAAGCAAACAACATACAATGAAAAAATCTTCAAAAAGTGTGCGTTAACAGTCTACAATCTGTTAAAGACACATACACTGGAGAAAACGGGGTCACCAATTGTCAGGAATGAATTATCTACAATACCGACTGTCAGTCAGAAGGCTACTATTTCATTTATACGCATTCGTTATTCTCCTCCGATTCATTCCAACAATAAAAGAAAATACGTGGAGCTCAATATGTTTATATAGCTCACTGGTAAAGCATGTACATATATCAAACGTTCAGGATTCACACACACATATACACAATACGCCCAGGGTTCTAGATGAGTAAATTAATGTGTTACCCCATCACCAGAACAGCGTAGTGTAGTTCATCTCTGTTTCTCCATCACCCAGCCGACGCGGCGACTCCTGGCGTGGTCCATTATAGTCCGGTTAAGATCACGTCGCTCTGCTTCGTGCATCTTCATCTCTTCATGCGTCTGCTTGAATGGTCAAACAAGCTCTCGCGAATTCCGTCTTCTGTCTCTGGGAAGACTCCTGTGAAAGTAATTCTTGAGTCAGTATTTCCATAGGCATAACACACACACCAATTCACTCATCATTCACCCTGGGCTGTAATTACACTCTACATTCAACCACACACACACGAATTCTTAAATAACTACTGTCAATACTAATATCAATTCCCATCCATGTCCGAGTTATTTATCCACACATTAAACAACTATTCAGAATATCCAGATTAAGAACTAGTACAATGAACACTTAAGTTAACATAGCAGCGAATATTAAGAATGCCTATTCATAAACATACTAGTGTTCCTTAGCGAAAACATATCATGAAAAATAGTTTACCTGAGCACGCGAGCAAAGAATCTTCCCCGACTTGCCGCTTACATGTTCAATGGGCAAGTGAAGCTAACAGCTTAGGTGACTGGCGACACAAGTCTAACAGCTCACCTTACAAAAACATGGACATTCAGGTTTTTCACCTGTTGCACGTGAGTGCGTGGAGACTCGGCTCTACAGGTAACAGTACAGGCCCCATAATCATGGTCCAACAGGCATGCGAATCAATAATAATGTTTTTCGCGATACGAGTCTACTTCTGTCAATTAATGCATACTAATAACAGCATCATTTTATCATTAATTAAGTACTCATATTACATACATGTTCATACATAAAACCCATAAATGTCATATCTGACAGTGCCCTACGTAAAGAGCGAGCAATTTTTAAAGAATTAATTTTGCAGATTGTCTCGAACACTTTTTGGACCCATCCTGAACTCAGGTCAAAAATGAGTTACTTCCCTTCGGGTCTCATTCTATCGATGTAAACTGGCCATAGCCGTGGATCGATGATTATCAGAATGTTTTTTGACCGTGGTGCTTTTTTGTGCTAGACCTAACTTTTAAAATCTAAATAATAAATTGACAGCTTGTTACACAAACATTCTTTAATCATAAAAGAATTCTTTTTTCATCAAGACAAGATCAGTAGAATTCGAAGTTGTGAAAGTTTGAAAAAGGAAAAGCCCGAAAGCAGGGTCACGCAAGGGTCGTAGCAGACGACGGTTTATGCATATCGCCGTTCCTCTCAACAGTCAAAAGCCATCGCTAGAGTTCTTTTGAACAACAGCCGTTTTTTTCGTGCATAAAAACGTGCTATTGTAGATAAGCTCACATCGAGTCGCATTCAAATGACTAACTGACGACTACATTGTGAAAAAGGGAAACTGGATCACACGGGTTCACGATGGCTCAGGGGTAAGATAAACCACGCAACAAAAAAATTCTTTGAACATTGTTTGCTCTTTACGGAGGGCACCTAGGATGTTCTCAATCGGTGAGTGTTTAAATGAAAGGGTGTTTGTACTGTGTGTAAAAGCCTGACCGTATCTGTGATGGTTTACGGGAGGCTTACTGCGCCTTGAAGTACCAATCATGGGAACATCACTTTCAAAATGGTGAGTACTAGCTGAGCAGTAGAACCATTGATTGCCTTTCAAAGAAACGCACTGTAACCATGGCCAGCCTGGGTAAGTCAGCAATTTGATTCTTGAACTAGCCTCCAAGTCCAACCTGCTTGCAATTATATTCCGAGAAGGTTATCTATTTTTAATTCTAGCATTAAAACATTTGACCAGCACTAGCTTTGATTTTTTATTCACTGTCTTGGAAGTTGGATTCAATCTTTAAATTTTTATTTTATTTTTAAATATTATGACTCATGCATCTCGAATTGGGTCAAAAAGAGGTTGCAAAAACGTGGCAGTGGTACTCTTCTTCTTCTTCTTCACATTAATGAGGAAATCCCTGTACAGTGCAACTATCTTCGTACCTGACGTAAGGCAAGGATACATACATACACGTACAGGTACATCCAATGTTGTTGTCAGTGAGACTGACACTGACCACAGTGATAGTACTAGTAGTAGTCCAGTGGACGAGAATACCTCCGCCTGTGCACTGACACTGTCAGTGCATGACAGTGAGCGGAGTGACACATGTTGCAACACATACTCGCAAAGACCCACTCTAAGTATAAAACGAAACATGGAAACTTACCTCTGGTTATGCAAAGGTTCGCCCGTCCCAATTCTCTCGCATTAGCAAACATCATTGGAGATTCTTTCCTTCGCTCCTTGCCTTGAACCGCCATTTTGTAACTTGACTAATAACCGAAACGCTATAGGTCTGACAAACCACGCTCAACGTCCAAAATATGGAGGGAAAAATAGACCCCACAATCGTTTTTGGGGCAAAAACGCTGTTTAAGCCCCACCATTGAAATATTTGTCCTTATTTTTTATTTTACGCTCCACAAATACAGTTTGTGGCCCACAAAACCAAAATGTGCCCCACAAAAATAAGCCCAAACATTTGTGAGGCACATTTGCAGTTTGTGGGCCACAAATGTGTGCCCTTATTTTGTTGGATTACTGACATCGAATGCCAAGGATATCCTGGTCTTCGATATGGTTCGCCGAGACTATCTGAATGTAGTCTCGGCGATGATTGGTTTGCAGTGTTGAACTTGACAAAATGTTTTTATATCGCTTCACGCGACTTGTTAAATACTGCCTTTCGTCTTGCATCACATCAGCCTCTAATTTTACATTAAGTCAAAATTTGACTATGGAAGTGACAATGGTACTGAAATGTGCTACAATTCAAGATTCATACAACTGTGGAAACAAAAAACCAAATTTAAAACAAAGAGACTAGTAACGTTCTAAAAACAAAACACGAAAGTTTCAGTTCATAGATGTTGAATCACAAACACAGACACGCACGCACGTACGCACACGCACACACACACACACACACACACACACACACACATACACACACACACACACTGCGCACCCACGCACGCACGCACGCACGAACACACACACTGACACACACACACACACGCACGCAAGCAAGCAAACACGCACGTGCGCGCACACACACACACATACACACACACACACACACACACACACACACAGCACTTTTACAGCTACGTCGACCCAATGATACGACTGACAATTTTCCCGGTTGTTTTTTCAACTGTTCCAGATGCTGCAAAAATGTGACGCTATCTCTCCGGTTGATTTCCAACAATATTTCCATAAATGTCAAGGAGGGTAAGCAACGCTTCCAATAGGCCAGTGCGTCTTATACTGGGCTCTGCATGGTCTTATTCCTTTGCCCAACTGATTTTATAATTTGCGCAGCCGCTGAAAACATTCTCTGTTAAATATTATTTGTTTTGAAAAAGTCAAATTGCCTCCGTGCTGGATAATTCACACCATCACAAGCATTGATTTTGCTCAGATTAGTTTCATAGGCAAATTTGTTGTTAAAAACTGCCAGGAACGCGTAATTCATGATGTCAGTTAGGCGAATGTGCATGTCTGTGAGAGTGTCAGTGTGTCTGAGTTTGCGCGTAAGTCAGTGTGTGTGTGTTTGTGTGTGTGTGTGTGTGTGTGTGTGTGTGTGTGTGTGTGTATGCACGCGCGTTTGCGTGTTTGTGGTGTGTCAGTGAGGGTGTGTGTGTGTGCGCTTGCTTATTTTTCTTTGTGTGTGTGATTGTATGTGTGCGTGTGCGTTTGCGTGTTTTTCTTTGTGTGTGTGTGTGTGTGTGTGTACGTGTGTGTGTGTGTGTGTGCCTGAATGCGTGCGTGTGCGCGTGTGTGTGTGTGTGTGTGTTTATGTGTGTGTGTGCGTGCATGCGTGTGTGTGTGTGTGTGTGTGTGTTTTGTAGGTACAAGGAAGAAACCTCCTGCTCTCCGCCCGTGCTGGTCCATCCCCCGCAGAGAGACATGGTACACATCCTCTCGCACAGGCTGGTTTCAGAACGGGACGTGGCAATCCGATACCTGTTCCCTGCCGGACCTCACACGTCAACGTGTTCTAAAGTACGTGGCTCTATGTGTTGCAGGCCTGGGGACCCATACGATTTTGCCGTATATGTTGTACGCATGATTGTTTATAATACGAGCAGTACCGGCAGTAGAAAAAAATACGCCGAGAAAAATTTCTAGACTACTTTTCCTTGCAAGCGCATCCAGTCTTTGGACACATGATTATAGTTTTTATCAGTAAACATTGAAAGAAGCATTTGTACGTATTGGTAAACTTGATAAATGGTACTACGGACGCTTATAAAAACACGTTTGAATTATGGATGTTCAAATGCTGTGTGGAGTACGTGTGATATATTGACTCGGACTTATGTTACCCCGCTTGTGATATAGTGACTGTGACTTATACTACCCGTGTGATATATACTGACTGAGACTTATATTATCCGTTTAATATACTGACTGAGACTTATATTACTCGGGAGACTAATTACATTACCCGTGTGATATACTGACTGAGACTTATGTTACCCGTGTGATATATTAGCAGCTGCATGCGGAACACCACACTGGTCCTGCAGGGCGACTCCAACCAACGTTTTTGGTGGGATGCGATCCACCGCTTCCTACCCTGCTCATATGTTCACCAGGAGGGAGCCTGGCATGCCCCTCGTCTATGTCAGGTGACTGTACTTATGTTAGATGCACAATCTATCTAAATCCCACTGTTTCGTTTTGTAACTTCACTCCCCTCCCCTTGATTTATATGTAGTCCTGGTTTATTATTGACATGTCCGCAATTGTGAATATGTAAATATTTAAAATCACAGGGAACAAAGACCACACGAATAACTCGCTAACAAAGAACAACAAAGTCAATGTGTAGTGTTGCTGCAGTAGGCAACCAAAGTGTCTTTGTTTTCACAACTATAACCTTTCCCCAGAAAATGCGTATTGCTGCCTGAATGGCGGAGTAAAAATTATCATACATGTAAAAACCCTCTCATGCGAAAACATGAGTGTACGTGGGAGTGTCAACCCATGAACAAAGAAGAAGACCAAGAACTACAGCCTGATCTCCACTCTCATGTTTATGTCCCTGTTTCAGAACCACAGCCTGATCTCCACTCTCATGTGTATGTCCCTGTTTCAGAACCACAGCCTGATCTCCACTCTCATGTTTATGTCCCTGTTTCAGAACCACAACCTGATCTCCACTCTCATGTGTATGTCCCTGTTTCAGAACCACAACCTGATCTCCACTCTCATGTTTATGTCCCTGTTTCAGAACCACAACCTGATTTCCACTCATGTTTATGTCCCTGTTTCAGAACCACAGCCTGATCTCCATTCTCATGTTTATGTCCCTGTTTCAGAACCACAACCTGATCTCCACTCTCATGTGTATGTAATAAAGATAGCTTATATAGCGCCGCTTCACAAATTTAACTATGCTCTTAGCGCTGTACATCGAGATATAACAATTTCAATAATATAAATACAAAGATGATATTATAATAATACACATTTACAAATATCACTCACGTGCATACATCCTCGTGCACACCACGCGCATACACACTCCCACTCATTAACAAGTGCTTCCATCCCCCTGCCACTGAGATGTTCATATACCCCCCTGGACAAGCTCACACCATGTCCGTCTCCTCTCTAGACTGTACATACACTCAGCAAGAAAAAGAAAGACTAAATGCAAATTTCATACACAACCCTATAGCTCAATCAAAGCTGAAGCAACTATACACACAAAAAAAAAAGACACATTCAAACAACAAATCTAACTTCACCTCTAACAGCCTATAAAGATGGCAAGGACAGTTTACAATGATTCGCGAAAAAGATGCGTTTTAAGGGAACTGCGGAAAGAGTCCTTAGAAGCAGAATGGCGAACGGAGGAAGGGAGAGAATTCCAGACAATGGCAGCCGCAGAAGCAAACGAGCGATTTCCAAAAGAAGGCAAGCTTCGCTCGAGAGTTTCCAGTTTGCGACTGTCAGCGCGTGAGCGGAGGTTGTAGTCAGAGGGATTGTCATATGTGACGAGCAGTTCCTTGGGGTATTTAGGGCCATCTTCAAATTTGGCAGAGAAACAGATACAAGCAAGCTTGTATCTGATACGAGCGGACACGGGAAGCCAATGAAGGGAACGAAGAAGTGGTGTGACATGATCAAACTTCTTAGAACGATATATCAATTTGGCGGCAGAGTTTTGTACCTTTTGGAGTGACTCGACAAGTTTTTGATCACAGCCATAGAACAGGCTGTTGCAATAGTCTATTCTGGATAGAACTAGAGAACAGGCTAGAGTTTGAGCGGCTTGGGGGGTAAGATAGTGGCGGATAGAACTGATTTTCCTTACGTTACTGTACGCAATTGTGCGGATGTTTTGGACGTGCTGGGAAAGGTTGAGGAAGTGGTCGAAGGTAACGCCAAGATTAGTCACAGAAGAGACAAAGTTGACGTCGCTATCGCCGACATAAATGCAAGAAGGCAAAGAATTTTCGGGGAAAGATCTGTACTGGGACCTGACAAGCATGGATTCAGTTTTCGAGTCGTTTAGCTGTAGTTTGTTAGCCGTCATCCACGCCTTTACAGCAACAACACAGTCTTCCATTTCACTCACAGTGGTATCAATTTGATCAATCTCACTGTCTTTGTACAACTGGTTGTCGTCTGCAAAGGCGTGGTGATCGATATGATACTGTTTGACGAGGTTAAAGAGGGGGTTCATGTACAAAACAAAAAGGACTGGACTCAACACGGATCCCTGAGGAACACCGAACTGAAGGACTGTGGATTCTGAACTGATGCCGTTTACCACGACTGTTTGAATCCTATCCGAGAGATAGGATTCAAACCAGGACAGTGCAGAACCTGTGATGCCAAAAGTTGCCTCAAGGCGGGCTGTCATAATTGAGTGGTCAATGGTGTCGAACGCAGCGGACAAATCGAGAAGCGTGAGAACAGACACTTTACCGTTATTGAGAGCCATCAGAAGGTCGTTCACAATTTTCAACAAAGCAGTTTCATTGCTGTGGGCAGGTCTATAAGCCGATTGGAAGCTGCTGAGAAGATTGTTTGATGAGAGGTGGGCATTAAGTTGCAGCAAGACCAGTCTTTCCAAGATCTTTGAAAGAAACGACAAGTTCGAAACTGGTCTGTAGTTCTTTAAATCATTGCGGTCGAGGGATGATTTCTTTATCAGGGGGTTGACAAGAGCTTGTTTCATGACAGACGGGAAAGTGCCAGAGAGAATTGAACTATTCATGACGGAGGTAATGTGAGGTAACACTGTGTCCAAACATTCAATCAGCAAATGTGATGGAAAAACATCAAGATCACAGGTATGTCCCTGTTTCAGAACCACAACCTGATCTCCACTCTCATGTGTATGTCCCTGTTTCAGAACCACAACCTGATATCCACTCTCATGTGTATGTCCCTGTTTTCAGAACTACAACCAGAGCTCTACTCTCATGTTTATGCATGTCCCTGTTTTTAGAACCACAACCAGAGCTCTACTCTCATGTTTATGTCCCTGTTTTCAGAACCACAACCAGAGCACTACTCTCATGTTTATGTCCCTGTTTTCAGAACCACAACCAGAGCTCTACTCTAATGTTTATGTCCCTGTTTTCAGAACTACAACCAGAGCAATACTCTCATGTTTATGTCTCTGTTTTCAGAACCACAACCTCAGCTCTACTCTCGTATTTATGTCCCTGTTTTCAGAACCACAACCAGAGCTCTATGTTTAAGTCCCTGTTTTCAGAACCACAACCAGAGCTCTACTATCATGTTTATATCCCTGTTTTCAGAACCACAACCAGAGCTCTACTATCATGTTTATATCCCTGTTTTCAGAACCACAACCAGAGCTCTATGTTTAAGTCCCTGTTTTCAGAACCACAACCAGAGCTCTATGTTTATGTCCCTGTTTTCAGAACCACAACCAGAGCTCTACTCTCATGTTTGTGTTCCTGTTTTCAGAACCACAACCAGAGCTCTACTCTCATGTTCATGTTCCTGTTTTCAGAACCACAACCAGAGCTCTACTCTCATGTTTATATCCCTGTTTTCAGAACCACAACCAGAGCTCTACTCTCACGTTCATGTTCCTGTTTTCAGAACCACAACCAGAGCTCTACTCTCATGTTCATGTTCCTGTTTTTAGAACCACAACCAGAGCTCTACTCTCATGTTTATATCCCTGTTTTCAGAACCACAACCAGAGCTCTACTCTCATGTTTATGTCCCTGTTTTCAGAACCACAACCAGAGCTCTACTCTCATGTTTATATCCCTGTTTTCAGAACCACAACCAGAGCTCTACTCTAATGTTTATGTCCCTGTTTTCAGAACCACAACCAGAGCTCTACTCTCATGTTCATGTTCCTGTTTTTAGAACCACAACCAGAGCTCTACTGTCATGTTTATGACCCTGTTTTCAGGACTACAACTAGAGCAATACTCTCATATTTATGTCTCTGTTTTCAGAACCACAACCTCAGCTCTACTCTAATATTTATATCCCTGTTTTCAGAACCACAACCAGAGCTCTACTCTCATGTTTATGTCCTTGTCAGTTTACAGAACCACAACCAGAGCTCTACTCTCATTTTTATGTCTCAGTTTACAGAACCACAACCAGAGCTCTACTGTCATGTTTATATCCCTATTTTCAGAACTACAACCAGAGCTCTATTCTCATGTTTGTGTCCCTGTTTTCAGAACCACAACCAGAGCTCTACTCTCATGTTTATGTCCCTGTTTTCAGAACCACAACCAGAGCTCTACTCGCATGTTTATGTCCCTGTTTTAGGGAACTACAACCAGAACTCTACTCTCATGTTTATATCCCTGTTTTAGAGAACTACAACCAGAACTCTACTCGCATGTTTATGTCCCTGTTTTAGAGAACTACAACCAGAGCTCTACTCTCATGTTTATGTCCCTGTTTTCAGAACCACAACCAGAGCTCTACTCTCATGTTTATGTCCCTGTTTTCAGAACCACAACCAGAGCTCTACTCGCATGTTTATGTCCCTGTTTTAGGGAACTACAACCAGAACTCTACTCTCATGTTTATATCCCTGTTTTCAGAACCACAACCAGAGCTCTACTCTCATGTTTATGTCCCTGTTTTCAGAACTACAACCAGAGCTCTACTCTCATGTTTATGTCCCTGTTTTCAGAACCACAACCAGAGCTCTACTCTCATGTTTATATCCCTGTTTTCAGAACCACAACCAGAGCTCTACTCTCATGTTTATGTCCCTGTTTTCAGAACTACAACCAGAGCTCTACTCTCATGTTTATTTCTCTGTTTTCAGAACCACAACCAGAGATCTACTCTCAAGTTTATGTCCCTGTTTTCAGAACCACAACCTCAGCTCTACTCTCATGTGAATGTCCCTGTTTTCAGAACTACAACCAGAACTCTACTCTCATGTTCATGTTCCTGTTTTCAGAACCACAACCAGAGCTCTACTCTCATGTTCATGTTCCTGTTTTCAGAACCACAACCAGAACTCTACTCTCATGTTTATGTCCCTGTTTTCAGCACTACAACCAGAGCTTTACTCTCATATTTATGTTCCTGTTTTCAGAACCACAACCAGAGCTCTACTCTCATGTTTATGTCCCTGTTTTCAGAACCACAACCAGAGCTCTACTCTCATGTTTATGTCCCTGTTTTCAGAACCACAACCAGAGCTCTACTCTCATGTTTATGTGGTGGAGCGCATGCGGGTGTTGGCAATTACAAGAAGCAGAGAGGGAGAGAATACACAAACAATAAAAAGTTTGATGAATACATTGAATGATGTTCTCTGTCCTCTTTATTGCATAACACTCACGCACACAATCACCAAGCATTTAAAATAAAAGTTAAAAATAGGTTCGTCAGACTAATGCTACTTTTCAATAAACACTTTCAACACTTAGTCTGAAAAAGGTGGAAACACATACTCCGCACTCAACTCAGAAGTAGCTTGAGGCAAATCTCTACTACGGAAAAGTTCTGTTGCCACAACACTATAAAGTCACTGGTGTGTGCTCTAAAACACGGTAGTAAACACGCTATGATAAAACACGCTATGATAAACACGCTATGATAAACACGCTATCCCACCAAGAGTCCGCTCGGCTGGGAAAACAAAAAGTAAAAGCAAAGTCAGTAATTACCGAAGCGACAATTCATATCAAAGTATCATCTCACACAGTCATCATAACCGGAACCACAGTTACAATTATTCAAGTTCCAGTATTACATCATGCATGTTTGGTTTTCTCAATCTTATCGTTGGCCTTCTCTTCTGTTGTTAGTTACACATCATTTTATTACAGCTGTCAATTTCCAGACAAAACAACAGACCATTTAGCCAAATCCAATATTGGTCCGAGAGGGGACCAACTTTCTGTGCTTGCTGAGATCTAATTCCAACACATTTACATGACTAAAGAACAATCAAATTATTGTGCCAATTCCAAAGAAGGTGTACCGATAACAAAAGGTCTATTCTCACCTGGTCTACATCATCTCTGTACACGAAACACTCCCTGGTTCACAACAGCATTCGGTTCCAGGACATCCAGCCAACACACACTCCATCACTCCAATTGGTACACACCAACACACACTTTTTCACTTCACAAATGCATAATTCATCCAAAGGCCGGCAAGGCTTGACATGTTTTTCTCTGCCAGTCCAGGCCACAAGTGCGCGTTTGTTTCAACCTTGGCCGAGTTCATTACAACTTTTACTCATTTTAGTCGGGAAAAGGGGAAGGGGGGAGAGGGTCCTATATGACGCTGCTTGATTATGCGTCGCCACCCCAAACATTCTTTTATCAATACGATCTAAACTAATTTAACTTATTAAGAACAAAACTAAGACTTAGTATTCCCCATTCAGGAATATTCAAACGATAACAGCCTATGACGCAATACAGGCGCTAGAAATTATAATTCTATTGACACAGTCACACAATGTCAATACAGATTTCTCTCACTCACCACATTTATGTCCCTGTTTTTAGAACCACAACCAGAGCTCTACTCTCATTTTTATGTCCCTGTTTTCAAAACCACAACCAGAACTCTACTCTCATGTTTATGTCCCTGTTTTCAGAACTACAACCAGAACTCTACTCTCATGTTTATGTCCCTGTTTTCAGAACCACAACCAGAGCTCTACTCTCATGTTTATGTCCCTGTTTTCAGAACCACAACCAGAACTCTACTCTCATGTTTATGTCCCTGTTTTCAGAACCACAACCAGAACTCTACTCTCATGTTTATGTCCCTGTTTTCAGAACCACAACCAGAGCTCTACTCTCATGTTTATGCCTTTGTTTTCAGAACCACAATCAGAGCTCTACTCCCATGGTTATGTCTCTGTTTTCAGAATTACAACCTCAGCTCGACTCTCATATTCTGTTCCCATGCGATGCCCTTCTCTCCGGGCACTCACACCGACCTGGTTACTGTCTCCCTCCCACAGGCACTGGATAAACTCCTCCACCACACGCCACCGGGAGGGAAGGCCGTGTTCGTCCTCCACTACTACCGACACTTCACTACTTATTCCCTGCACGTGTACCGCCAGCGGGTACGCGAAGCACGCCGAACCCTTGAACAGTTCGTGCAGCTGCACCCCAACGTGAAGGTCATCATCCGGGCGCCTCACGCCAGTTACCAGTCGCGCAACGTTGGCAAGACAGTCATCGGAGACGAAGTCGTGGCGGCGTACACTGAGGTGTGGAAGGAAGAGTTTGTTGGGCTTGAGGACAAGGTGTGGTTCCTAGACTTGTGGGATGTGACTGTGGCCGCTGAGAGCGTGCCCGTACACCCCGCGCCTAGTTTGACGAAGGAGCTGCTTAAAGTGCTGTTTGGTTATTTTTGTGAGGGAAACATGTAGGCGTCATGTGGGTGCTGCCATGAACGTTCAAAGGGAGATACTAGGGAGATTTAAAAGAC
The DNA here is from genome assembly GCF_037325665.1 of Littorina saxatilis. Taxonomy (NCBI): domain Eukaryota; kingdom Metazoa; phylum Mollusca; class Gastropoda; order Littorinimorpha; family Littorinidae; genus Littorina; species Littorina saxatilis. The sequence continues at coordinate 34,228 of NW_027125972.1, read as the reverse complement.
AGCACGTTTCGTTTTGCAGCTCGTTTCGTTTGGTGAATGAGTCACCCCGCGAAACGGAACGTGAAACGAGACGGCATAGGCCGCAGACAAGATTTAGATGTATTCACGTTTCGTTTCGGAATGAAGGAAGGGCGATAAATCTTCAAGTGAAATTATCACGTCTGTCCTCGATCAGAATGGAAAAAAAACCCTAGGAGGTGGTCCAGAATCGGGCATACTTTGATTATTTTCAGTCCAAATAAATCACACAGACTTTGTTTATACAAAATCACATACGAAGCCAGAATAAAAATTCGATGCGATGACCTACTTCTGCTTCGCCATTTGCTTTCTCACCATGAAGTTGGATAAATGTACCAGGATCAGCACCCTTCAAAATATTTCAGTTCACAACAGTTGTCTACCTCCAATGAACACATTCTCAGCGCTGAAAGACTGTGGAAGGGTTGATGAATCTAGCAATGCATAAAATGGCCAACAAATAAAACTGTTAGTGTGCAAAAATACTCACAAAAGTTGACGAAATATTGTTCGTTTTTTGGGGGTGGAAAACGTGACTGCGTTTTGACGTTCCACGTTCCGTTTCAGTTGACCTTCACCTTTCCAGCGAGAGACCCCCGAAATGATGACGTTTACCACAACTTCAAAACGAAACGTCCCGACGTTTCGTTTTTTAAATCTCCCTACTATGAGTGTCGTTTGGGTGCTGCCACGAGCGTTCAAAGGGAGATAATATAAGTGTCGTTTGGGTGCTGCCATGAGCGTTAAAAGGGAGATAATATAAGTGTCGTTTGGGTACTGCCATGAGCGTTCAAAGGGAGATAATATAAGTGTCGTTTGGGTGATGCCATGAACGTTCAAACTGGAAAATCTGAGTGTCGTTTGGGTGCTGCCATGAACGTTCAAACTGGAAAATCTGAGTGTCGTTTGGGTGCTGCCATGAACGTTCAAAGGGGGAAATCTTAGTTTAATTTGAGATCTACCATGGATGTTTCAGATGGGCGCTGTGGCGGGTTGGTAAGACGTCGGCCTCTTAATCGGAAGGTCGAGGGTTCGAACACCGGCCGCGGCCGCCTGGTGGGTTAAGTGTGGAGATGTTTCCGATTTCCCATGTCAACTTATGTGCAGACCTGCTAGTGGCGTATCCCCCTTCGTGTGTACACGCAAGCACAAGACCAGGTGCGCACGGAAAAGATCCAGTAATCCATGTCAGAGTTCGGTGGGTTATATAAACACAAAAATACCCAGTATGCTTCCTCCGAAAGCGGCGTATGGCTGCCTAAATGGCGGGGTAAAAACGGTCATACACGTAAAATTCCACTCGTGCAAAAACACAAGTGTACGTGGGAGTTTCAGCCCACGAACGCAGAAGAAGAAGAAGAAGAAGAAGAAGAAGAAGAAGAAGAAGAAGAAGAAGAAGAAGTTTTTATGGGGACACATAAGTGTCGTGTGGGTGCTGCCATGATGATTAAAAGGTGAAGTAAATGTGTCAAATTGGATAAATGTAAACGTTGTATTGTGTGTGTTACCATAAACGTTATCTGCGAGAAATGTGTCATGTGGGTATTATTATGAACGTTGTCTAAGAGAAATGTAAGTGTTATGAAGTTGTACACATGACATTATCTGAGAGAAATGTATACGTGTTATGAGGGTGTTACCATGAACGTTATCTGAGAGAAATGTTGGTGTTATGTGGGTGTTACCATAAAGGTTATCTGAGAGAAATGTTTGTTGTGTGACAATCAGTTTTGAAATTTGTCCTTAAGCGTCTGCTATTCTTCCACTGTTGATGTTGTAACATTGTTTTCTTTTATCAACATGATCTTCGTGTATAAGTGAGTGGGTATCTTGTTGTATTTGAGCGGGCAATACACAATCATGTGTATCACTGGTCAAAATGTATCTGAAAGTCGAAGTGCAGTAATCCTTGCGTTTTTAACTTTATTTTGTTCACAGCAAATTGTGGTTAACTTTTATTGTTTTGCTTCATGTTGCATATGTTCCGATTTTTCTTGAAATCATTTTCAAGTTACGATAGTTTTGTGTGACAATATTGAAATTGTCTTTAAGCGTCTGCTATTCTTCCTCTGTGGATGTTGTTGTTGTGTTCTTTTATCAACATGATCTTCGTGTATAAATGGGTAGGTATTTGGTTGTATCTGAGCGGGTGATACACAATCGTGTGTATCACTGGCCAAAATGTATCTGTAGGCCCTAAGTCGAAGTGCAGTAATCCTTGCGTATTTAAGGGGAGACCGGGCAGGCAAAATGAGTTATTTTTGGTCTCATACACCTTTTTGGGGTTGCAGTTTTTTACACCTTTGAACATCCTGGAATGCATTCAATAATCTGCTTTTATCATTTTAGACATGCATTCATGTAAATAAAACCATTTTCAAACCGATGTTTTGTTGTTTTTGTCTGTGTTTTATAAAAATAAAAAAAAATCGAAAAAATGGTCTACTTTGGATACTCCGTGCTGGTAAAAGTGCGCACATGACATGGCCCTTCGCTGTTCAAACTGTGTGGAAATTTCCGTTCTTCAAGATGACGTCATCACCGTTGGGGAATTTCCGTTGACATAGGCACAAAGAGAGAGAATCCGTTCCAACCGAAACCCCGGAATTAATTATATGCAAATATATGTAGGTTAAAGGCATTTGGCGCAAGCGCAGTAGACAACTTATCAGTCCCCGGTGTCAACAAATCCATGACTTTTTCACCGATTCAGCAGCATTTTTCAAAGTTTTGAGCTGCGGAGAACAACCCTAACATTGAAAATGTTCGGCATAGTGGCAAGAAATATCAGAGAAAGATGAACCAGCAGCAGCGAACAGTAGAAGGAAGTAACAACACTCCTTCTTCTTCTTCTTTGTTCATGGGCTTAGACTCCCACGTTCACTCATGTTTTTTGCACGAGTGGAATTTTACGTGTATGACCGTTTTTACCCCGCCATTTAGGCAGCCATACGCCGATTTCGGGGGAAACAACACTCCGAAATGAACCAACATGATCGCATTGAAGCAGACGACATTCTAAGATTCTTGACTCGACGAGGTGGGTTTTGCTTCTTTCTCTTTTCGATCTTGTTTGTTTGACAACGTGATTTATTGCACATTGTTATGTTGTTGTTGTTGTAAGAAATGTGTTAGGGTTTGCAGGTAAATGATAAACAGTTTGTGTCTGAAGTATTTTGCGGGTTTCTTGATCCAAAGTTTACTGACCATGCCGCCGCCGCACCCCCCCCCCCCTCCCTTCCTCCCTCCCTCCCTCGATCATCTCTGTGATATAGTCTTCACAACCCCTATTTTATTGTTCTTCGCTGGCCAGTCCTTGAGAGCTTACTATGGTGTAACATGTCACCATTATTCTTTGTCTGGGGTCAAACTGAGAAGCAGCATCGAGATCTGAGCGATGTACGACTGACACAGTTTCTGTTTCTGGTCATTGACCGTAGGAAAATAAGTACCCTACTAGAGAGCGTTCTCTAATTCTAAAGGATTGGTTTACACCAGCATGGCTGACCAACCTATCATTGACAGCAATATTGTTGTCAAATCTTTTCCGTTAACCAAGGAATAAACAAGTCGCGTAATGCGAAAATACAATATTTAGTCAAGTAGCTGTCGAACTCACAGAATGAAACTGAACGCAACGCAACGCAGCAAGACCGTATACTCGTAGCATCGTCACTCCACCGCCCGTGGCAAAGGCAGTGCACGTGGAATTGACAAGAAGAGCGGGGTATTCGTTGCGCTGAGAAGGATAGCACGCTTTTCTGTACCTCTCTTCGTTTTACCTTTCTGAGCGTGTTTTTAATCCAAACATATCATATCTATATATTTTTGGAATCAGGAACCGACAAGGAATAAGATGAAAGTGTTTTTAAATTGATTTCGAAAAAAAAATTTTGATAATAATTTTTATATATTTAATTTTCAGAGCTTGTTTTTAATCCGAATATAACATATTTATATGTTTTTGGAATCAGCAAATGATGGAGAATAAGATAAACGTAAATTTGGATCGTTTTATACATTTTTATTTTTTTTTACAATTTTCAGATTTTTAATGACCAAAGTCATTAATTAATTTTTAAGCCACCAAGCTGAAATGCAATACCGAACCCCGGGCTTCGTTGAAGAGTACTTGACCAAAATTTCAACCAATTTGGTTGAAAAATGAGGGCGTGACAGTGCCGCCTCAACTTTCACGAAAAGCCGGATATGACGTAATCAAAGACATTTATCAAAAAAATGAAAATAATGTTCGGGGATTTCATACCCAGGAACTCTCATGTCAAATTTCATAAAGATCGGTCGAGTAGTTTAGTCTGAATCGCTCTACACACACACACACACACACACACACACGCACGCACATACACCACGACCCTCGTTTCGATTCCCCCTCGATGTTAAAATATTTAATCAAAACTTGACTAAATATAAAAAATAGATCCAATTTACTTCACCAAAGAAAAAAAAAGAGTTAAACTAAAGGACTGGGGATGCAAATCATGAATCAAAAGCATAAAGATCACCTGCAAACAGTGCCAGGTTTAGGAAATCTGAAAATGTATACACACACACAGAACACACACACGCACACACACACACACACACACACACACACACGCGCACACGCACACACACACACACACACACACACACACAGAACACACACACGCACACGCACAAAACAGACAACAGACAAGAAATAAGCAAATACATAGCAAGTGTGATGAAATAAATTAATTTTAAAAGAAAAATATGAAAATAAATAAAAAAAGAAAGAAAATAATTCAGCTAGTTTCAGTATTAGTTCCTGTGTGTATGTGATTGTGTGGTTACTCAAATTCCATAGTAAACATGACATGTCAATTTTGTGATAGGGGCCGGTATGTATATATGGGATAACCTTCAGTGAGGTTTAGTGTGTGACAGGGTGAGAATACTTTGATTTCTTTTGCTTTTTCGTGGCTGCTTTTATTTTCAATTATTTAGTATTATATATATTAAAACATACCCTTTTTTGTCATTAAATTGTGTGTGTGTTTGGGTATTAATAAGTAGTGCAAATCCACATGTATGTAATGATGTATGCATTATTAGTATGAGTCACTGTTAAATTAATGAATGTCTTTTGTGTGTGTGTGTGTTCGTCAACCGACATATGTGGGTACGAGCCGCTGAGGTGGGTGTAAGAAAACCCGCCTGGTTCAGTGGTTGGGGGCCGATTGGGATTTCTGATTTACCGGCCTAGCCAAAAGGTTGAGGTACACCCCATGTGACTTAGTCATTAGCAAAATAAAGTACAAGCACTTGTTGACGTTTATATTGAGTCTTAAAATTTGCAGCTTATTACAAACAAACACCATGGACAGTTGTATCAAATATTAAATCAGTGTTTGTGTATTTATTAGGTTGGAGCAAGGGGAGAGCCAGTCCTCCTGTGGTGGCAGCGAGGAGAAAGATTGACCTGATGGAAAAGTTTGCTAAACCGGAACTACCCTCTTCCACAGCAGAAACATCAGCTTTGCCATCTTCTGACCAACCATAAGAAGATACAGATACTTTGCCATCTTCTGACCCATCACAAGCAGATATGGATACTGGTACTGTGCAACGTCACTCCGCTGACATGTGTTGGGCTTTTCTCAACATTGATCAGCTCAATCTATTGCTGAAAAGTCTATCCTGTACTGAATGCTTGTCTGATAGCAGTCTGATTATGAAAGAAGGTGATGCATCAGCCCAAGGATTTGCACAGGCATCTGGAGTGCATATGAGTGTCCATTCAAGTCTGCAGTTGTTTACTCTTCTCCTGGTGTTTGCAACTCTTCGAGTGGTAAAGTTGCATTTAAAATAATCCGCGTATGACCATGTTGGTACATGAACTTGGAAAGGGACATTCAGCTTTACATAAAATTGCTGCAGTGTTAGGATTGAGCACAGAAATACTGTGATTAAAATGTTGCAACTTTTGAATGGCTGGATAGCTTTGTTCCATTTGTGTATATATAATTATATGTAATGTTGTTGATGATTTGTGAAGCATCATTTCTATGCAACGGAATAAGAAATCAGTGCATCCATTGGGTTTTTATGAGTCTGACAGTTTGGTTCTGATCAATATTTTCATATCAGCACAAACACAGATAGTTGACTTTTTTTTTAATGTTTTCATATGATTTTTTTTTACATACAAAAAATCAGATAATTTGATTATCAAATCATTTCTCCTTCATAGTTAGAGTGTTATTCTGATTAAAAAAAAAACCCACCCCATTAATTCAAGCTCTACTGTGGTACTAGTTTACCGGGGTACTAGTGAGACTCTTTTACATGCTGTTTTCTCTACATGTAATTTGAGACAAAATGTGGTAATTAAAATGTTGCAACTTTTGAATGGCTAGATGGATTTGTTCCAATTTTGTATATGTTGTTTATGATTTTTGAAGCACCATTTCTGTGCATGGAATAAGAGTACAGTGGATTCCTTGTGTTTTTATGAGTCTGACAGTTTCGTTTTTATTCATATCTGCACTAACATAGATGAGTTTTCAAAAAAAGTCCGGATAATTTGATCGTCAAATCATTTCCCCATCATAGTAAAGTGGTTATTCTTATAAAAACATATCAATTCAGGCTGCACTCTGCTACTAGTTTATTGAGGTACTGGTTGGAATCTTTCAAATGCTGTTTTCTCTTAATGTAATTTTCAGACCAACATCTGTAATTAAAATGTTGCAACTTTTGAATGGCTTGATGGATTTGTTTCATTTTTGTTTGTTGTTATATTTAGTCAAGTTTTGACTAAATATTTTAACATCGAGGGGGAATCGAAACGAGGGTCGTGGTGTATGTGCGTGTGTCTGTGTGTCTGTGTGTGTGTGTAGAACGATTCAGACTAAACTACTGGACCGATCTTTATGAAATTTGACATGAGAGTTCCTGGGTATGAAATCCCCGAACATTTTTTTCATTTTTTTGATAAATATTTTTTGATGACGTCATATCCGGCTTTTCGTGAAAGTTGAGGCGGCACTGTCACGCCCTCATTTTTCAACCAAATTGGTTCAAATTTTGGTCAAGTAATCTTCGACGAAGCCCGGACTTCGGTATTGCATTTCAGCTTGGTGGCTTAAAAATTAATTAATGACTTTGGTCATTAAAAATCTGAAAATTGTAAAAAAAAAAAAAAAATTTATAAAACGATCCAAATTTACGTTTATCTTATTTTCCATCATTTGCTGATTCCAAAAACATATAAATATGTTATATTTGGATTAAAAACAAGCTCTGAAAATTAAATATATAAAAATTATTATCAAAATTAAATTGTCCAAATCAATTTAAAAACACTTTCATCTTATTTCTTGTCAGTTCCTGATTCCAAAAACATATATATATGATATGTTTGGATTAAAAACACGCTCAGAAAGTTAAAACAAAGAGAGGTACAGAAAAGCGTGCTATCCTTCTTAGCGCAACTACTACCCCGCTCTTCTTGTCAATTTCACTGCCTTTGCCATGAGCGGTGGACTGACGATGCTACGAGTATACGGTCTTGCTGAAAAATGGCATTGCGTTCAGTTTCATTCTGTGAGTTCGACAGCTACTTGACTAAATATTGTATTTTCGCCTTACGCGACTTGTTTATGATTTGTAAAGCGTCAGTTTTATGTATGGAATAAGAGTTCAGTGCATTGGTTGGGTTTGTATGAGTCTGACAGTTTGGTTCTGATTCATGTTTTCATATCGGTACAAACAAAGATGGTTGTTTTCATATGATGTATATAAAAAAATCCTGATAATTTGATTGTCAAATCCTTTTCCCTTCATAGTGAAGTGGTCATTCTGATAAAAACATATGAATTCAGGGTGCACTGTGCTACTTGCTTTTTTTAAGTACTTGTTCGAATCTTTAAAATGCTGTTTTCTCTGAATGTAATTTTCAGACAAAACGCTACAATTAAAATGTTGCAACTTTTGACAGGTTTGATGGATTTGTTCAGTTTTTGTATATGTTGTTTATGAGTCTTACAGCATCAGTTCTGTGCATGGAATAAGAGTTCAGTGCATTGGTTGTGATTTTATGAGTCTGACAGTTTGGTACTGATTCATAATTTCTTATCCGGACTGAACCAATAACTGAAAATGCTAAATCAAATACATATTTTGCTTTGAATTCATTTTCCATGCACATAATTATTAAACACACACATATCGCTGCAAAGAAGAAAAATTGGATCAAAACATGCACTGGTTCACAAACTGCAACATTTTGAAAATAAGCACATTTTATTATGTTTTTCTCAGTTTTTGGTGAATAAAACCAAAAAAATTTGCTTTTCACTCAAAATTTAAATGGTTTTCCTTAATTAAGTTATTATGCTTGCAAAACTCAAACAAGCAGCAAACTGTTTCAAAAAGAAAAAAAAAAGTGTTTGCCTACCCCGTCTCCCCTTAACTTTCGTTTGTTTCATGCTAAATTGTGGTTAAGTTTTATTGTTTTGCTTCATGTTCTTGCATATGTTTCCATTTTTCTGGAAATCATTTTCAAGTTAAGATATTTTTGTGAGACAATATTGAAATTGTCTTCAAGCGTCTGCTATTCTTCCTCTGTGGATGTTGTTGTTGTGTTCCTTTATCAACTTGATCTTCGTGTAAATATGGGTAGGTATTTGGTTGTATCTGAGCGGGCGATACACAATCGTGTGCGTATATCTGTAAGTCGAAGTGCAGTAATCCTTGCGTATTTAACTTTCGTTTTTTTCATGCCAAATTGTGGTTAACTTTGATTGTTTTGCTGCATTTTGTTGCATGTTTCCAATTTTCTTCAAGTTAGTTTTATTTTAGGTCACGTTACGTTCGTGTGACAATTCTGAAATTGGCTTAAAGCGTCTGCTAGTCTTCCTCTGTGGCTCTGAAGGAATATGTTCATTGAGAGAACTGTCCAGACTGTTTTATCAGTGATGTACTGTGTCCTGTATACTGTAACAGCACTTTTAAAAGTAATGTTCGTAAAATATTTGGCATCAACTTGAATATTCAAGATTTCGGTGTGTGCGTGTTTGTTTTTGTTTTGATTTGGTTTCAATATCTCTTTCTGTAAGCAGCTTATTTTTATCTTTCGTCTTCTTGAACAATGGTGGTGGTGTTTGGCAGTGTTGTGTAATGGAGGCTTTTGTGGTTTGTTTATGAATCTACATTACAATTATGTGTCAAGGGAGTAATAAAAGGTCGCTGGTTACTTATACGTTGTTAAATGTCTTTTTTCATGTAGTGTGGTAGTTTTATTGCAGTGTTTGTGGATGGTGTGTGTGTGGGTGTGTGGGTTGGGTGCGCGATTGTTTCTTAACTTGTCTGTCTATTTCCTCCTCAGTTTGTTTGCTTTATACGAAAAGATAGTGCAGTTTGTTATGCTCTCTCTCTCTCTCTCTCTCTCTCTCTCTCTCTCTCTCTCTCTCTCTCTCTCTCTCTCTCTCTTTCTCTCTCTCTCTCTCTCTCTCTCTCTCTCTCTCTCTCTCTCTCTCTCTCTCTCTGTTTGCAGTTGTCCGCCGATGTTCTTTTGTAATTGGATGTTCATATTTTTTAAAGTAACAGTTGCAAAACGTACGCCACACACATACACACACACACACACACACACACACACACACATACACACACACGGCACACACACACACACACACACACACACACACACACACACACACAAACACACACACACACAGCGTTATTCGCTCTTTTGTCCCGAAAAGCCAAATAAGTTAATGCTTAGGGACAAGGAAAACCAAAAATCAACCTGTAAGTGCAGGCAACATCATTGTTACAAAGTCAAACCTAACAAACGTGAGGGCTTTGCTTTCCCTGTTGTATTTAAAACAGTACAATATACATGTCATGGATGCAACAAATACATTACATGTGCAACAAATACATGATAGCACTACTTTCTAAGCAATACCGAAGTCCGGCCTTCGTCGAAGATTGCTTGGCCAAACTTTCAATCAATTTGATTGAAAAATGAAGGTGTGACAGTGCCGTCTCAACTTTTACAAAACGCCGGATATGACGTCATAAAAGACATTTATCGAAAACATGAAAAAAACATCTGGGGATATCATACCCAGGAACTTTCCTGTCAAATTTCATAAAGATCGGTCCAGTAGTTTACTCTGAATCGCTCTACACACACACACGCACAGACACACACACGCACACACACACACACACACACACACACACACACACACACACACACACATACACAACGACCCTCGTCTCGATTCCCTCTCCATGTTAAAACATTTAGTCAAAACTTGATGATGTAAAAAGATACCGATTTGTTATTGCGTCGTTCTGACGCGGCACTCAATGATTTGCTTAATCTATCACACCGACCCACCCAACCCCTCCCCCTAAAAAACCAAAATAAAACAAAAACAGAAACACTTAAAAACACACCATAATTTCTATCCATGCACCCATTCTCTTCTAAAAATCTGCTTTGTCGCAATAAATAAATAAATACCTTATTGGTCATATTACTTGGACATTGTTTGATGCCAACATTTGGAATTCAACTATCATTTTCAAGCTTTAAATATTAACCGTAGCTTGATCATGCTAAACTGAGAAACACAGCGTACACTGACTGAATACAAAAAAATAATTAATACTTAATGGTGTACTGCACAAAATTGAGTACAGTTTTGTTTGTGAATCTTTTGTTGGATAAATAGGAATACGCCTTTAGAAATCAGCAACACACACACACACACACACACACACACACACACGATACTTATAAGGACGTGAATTGTACTTCAAAATGTTACTTTTACACGATTAGAGTGCTGTATGTCTTTCCTGGTTTGTTCTTGTGCTCCATGACTATCATCATCTATTTAACTTCTTGTATATTATACTTTCAAGTCTTGTAATAAACAAAGGATGCTGAATACATGCATGAGTTTCGACAGAATCGTCAATAAATGCCGTCAAAACAAGTTTTAAGAAAGTTCGCTGGCAATAACAATATTTCAATCAGAGGACTGAGCCAAACGTTTTCCTTTCTCCGCCATTCGTATCTCCAAGCGTTCTTCCACCTTTTGCATGCTTTATAAATACTGAAGATGAAAAAACACTTTGAGGGCCTACACGTAATGCTAATGCTTCAAGTAATAGTCTGAGCTGAAGATGGTCCTTTCTTCTTCCTTTTTACATTTAGTCAAGTTTTGACTAAATGTTTTAACATAGAGGGGGGAATCGAGACGAGGGTCGTGGTGTGTGTGTGTGTGTGTGTGTGTGTGTGTGTGTGTGTGTGTGTGTGTGTGTGTGTGTGTGTGTGTGTGTGTGTGTAGAGCGATTCAGAGTAAACTACTGGACCGATCTTTATGAAATTTGACATGAGAGTTCCTGGGTATGATATCCCCGGCTTTTTTTTTCGATAAATGTCTTTTATGACGTCATATCCGGCTTTTTGTAAAAGTTGAGGCGGCACTGTCACACTGTAAAATTGATTGAAATTTTGGCAAAACAATCTTTGACGAAGGCCGGACTTTGGTATTGCATTTCAGCTTGGTGGCTTAAAAATCAATTAATGACTTTGGTCATTAAAAATCTGAAAATTGTAATTAACATTTTTGTTATAAAACGATCCAAATTTACGTTTATCTTATTCTTCATCATTTTCTAATCCAAAAACATATAAATATGTTATATTTGGATTAAAAACAAGCTCTGAAAATTAAAAATATAAAAATTATGATCAAAATCAAATTTCCGAAATCGATTTAAAAACAATTTAATCTTAATCGGTTCCTGATTCCAAAAACATATAGATATGATATGTTTGGATTAAAAACACGCTCAGAAAGTTAAAACGAAGAGAGGTACAGAAAAGCGTGCTATGCAGCAAAGCGAAACCACTACCGCGCTAAACAGTCTTGTCAGTTTTACTGTGTTTTGCACGAGCGGCGGACTACGGTCATTGTGAAAAAATGCAGTGCGTTCACTTTCATTCTGTGAGTTCCACAGCTTTACTAAATGTAGTAATTTCGCCTAACGCGACTTGTTCTCTCTCTAGATATTCTTCCACTTTCTGCGTGCCACATACAAAAAAGTTGCTGTTGAAAACGCGTGCGAGAGATTTCAGGCTGCGTCAGTGTTTCAAGCGGTGGGCTGGGGGAAGTGTGATCCTTCCTTCTTCCTTTTCTCCAGATATTCCTCTATCTTCTGCATGGCTTCGGCGTGTGTCGTCACTTCCTCCACGCCGGCTCTGACGTCAGACGGAATGGTGACGACACCTTCTCGTTCAAGTCTTGCTTTCACCACGAGACCCAAGCAGACTTTGAAGTCAGTGGCTTTGATGATCTTCTCATCTGCAATTCAGAATTGGAATTAGAAGATGGACATGGAATCTAAATAAACAAACTTATTCTTCAAGATTCCATCATATCAATTGTAAAGAAATCAGTTCGTGTGCGGCATTTTATAGTAAAGGAAAAAGATTGTTTGGGGTCTTTGTTCACAAGTTTGCCACGCTCTCTTCCTTCTACATTTAAATAACAACATAGAGAAAAAATGATTCAGTACTTGCCATATATATGGATAACTTTTGTCAGATGTCAAAACAGCTGTCTTAGCTCTTTTAAATGTACAAGACGAATCATTTTTTTTAAACTGAGGGCGAACGTTAGCAGGGATCTTCTCATTCACATGTAAAATTAGTTTGGTTTACCTCATCCATTTAAAACAAGTGTGCTTGCCCTTGAGTTGCTGTAAGATTTTAAGATGACTTATGTAAATTCTGGAGGATGTAATTTTGGTGCTACAAAGAACCGACGCGCTCACAAAACAAAACGAACACTAGAACTGGAAAATTAATTAAAGTTTTATTGTGGATATGGTCATACTTGTCAATGTCATAGGAATCAGGAATCAGCTCGTAATATCAATCTATAAAAAGCTAAACATAAACCTATGAAGAGCTAAATAACTTATATTGGAGCGTGGCGGAAAAACTGATCTAAGTTTAGAATATGAATTGATGCTAAAATGTGGAGTAGATATGACTAGCTTGAGTGAGAGTGCAGAACAGTAGAGTGTGAAGCGTGGAGCGTGAAGCGTGAAGCGCGGAGCGAGAAGCGCGGAGCGGTGGAAACTGATAGAAAGAAAAAACTAAACTTAGAATTCGAAACATCAAACTAAACATCAAAGGTGTCCTAAAAACATAAACATCAAAGATGGACGTCAAAATGGCGGCCGAAACAAGATGGCGGCAAATCAATAAAAAATCACCAAAGCTATCATGAACACCAAGACAAAATATGTTAGAAAACCCTACATAGAATAAACGTAGGACACACTAGGCTAACTAAACAAGAAACGACACGCAGTGAAAGGAAAGCTGACCAACATTACAGGACGGAGAAATACAAATACGACTCGCGAACATGAACCAAAATCTTACAGAAGGTTAGCAAACAAAAACTGGCTTAAAGTCAAATCATAATAAACCAGAACAGTCTCAGCTCTTCCCTTGCATAGATAAAAACGTAAGACAAAGAAACGGAAAGAAGACAAAGAAACGGAAAGAAGACACAGAAACGGAAAGAAGTCATAACAAACAAAGATTCGAAACGAAAATTACACGAATTCGGTAAATAAGAGCAACATGGAGTCAGAAATGGATACTCGCCTTTGACAGCATCAATATAACCTAAACAGGCTCAAGGCGAGCAACTAAACAGAACATTACAAATTAACTTGATAAAACTGGTCCCAGGAACAGAGCAAAAACCCTATCTATACTAAAACACATGTTGTTCCCTGAACGGCTTCCCAGCAAGTGACAACGAATACAGGCTATCCACCACAGAGGTGAACTAAAAGTTACTACGCGTTACTACGATATTACTGTTGCAAAGCATGCGTCCCGTGCTCTCCGGGGAAAATCTCCAGAGGCTAGCATGGTCCAGCGTGAGCCATACAGGCACATGAAAACAATATCAGAAAAACGTTACAATATTTAACGTCAGTAAAACAAAAACAAAGGTCGTACCAGGACGCTCATACTTAATAAAGAAAACTAGAAGATAAAGAGCAAGCTAGACCCGCACACGAACCTACAGAGGTGGCTGCAAAATGGGAACAAATAGGGGCAAAAGTAAGATAAGATAATAAAAGTGAAAGAACAAAAAGGGGAAGCCACCACCACGGAAAGTCGCATGCGAGTCAAGCTAGAAGCAAGACTAAAAAACACAAGCAAAACAAAAAGAATCTAGATACACAGAAGGCTCCTTAGCAGGGGCATTCACAACAAGGGAAAAGTTGTGATCAAATAGGAAGAAACAAAGAAAGAAGGACAACGTGGCAGAAATATAAGACCACGGACCGTCATAGGTTCACATGGTGAGAGTAGCAAAACAATGAAAGAACACAGATAAGGGGAGAACGATTATAGCCTTTTAGTCTTCATCAAAGACATTAGTTTGAACAAAGCAGCCGCGAAGTATTAGAAAAGACAAAAGCTGGTTACGGAACACATGAGACAAAAACAGCGCTATGCTACACATTACAAATACATGTGAATTTGAACATATCAAAGTACAGTCATAGACTGCAAAAATGTTGCAAAAACAGTGCAAGCGAATCCAAAGAAATACATGTCAATAAAGTGCAACAAGTCGCGTAAGGCGAAAATACAATATTTAGTCAAGTAGCTGTCGAACTCACAGAATGAAACTGAACGCAATGCCATTTTTCAGCAAGACCGTATACTCGTAGCATCGTCAGTCCACCGCTCATGGCAAAGGCAGTGAAATTGACAAGAAGAGCGGGGTAGTAGTTGCGCTAAGAAGGATAGCACGCTTTTCTGTACCTCTCTTTGTTTTAACTTTCTGAGCGTGTTTATAATCCAAACATATCATATCTATATGTTTTTGGAATCAGGAACCGACAAGGAATAAGATGAAAGTGTTTTTAAATTGATTTGGACAATTTAATTTTGATAATAATTTTTATATATTTAATTTTCAGAGCTTGTTTTTAATCCAAATATAACATATTTATATGTTTTTGGAATCAGAAAATGATGGAAAATAAGATGAACGTAAATTTGGATCGTTTTATAAATTATTTTTTTTTTTACAATTTTCAGATTTTTAATGACCAAAGTCATTAATTAATTTTTAAGCCACCAAGCTGAAATGCAATACCGAAGTCCGGGCTTCGTCGAAGATTACTTGACCAAAATTTCAACCAATTTGGTTGAAAAATGAGGGCGTGACAGTGCCGCCTCAACTTTCACGAACAGCCGGATATGACGTCATCAAAGACATTTATCAAAAAAATGAAAAAAACGTTCGGGGATTTCATACCCAGGAACTCTCATGTCAAATTTCATAAAGAACGGTCCAGTAGTTTAGTCTGAATCGCTCTACACACACACACACACAGACCGACACACACACACACACACACACACACACACACACACACACACACACACACACACACACGCACATACACCACGACCCTCGTTTCGATTCCCCCTCGATGTTAAAATATTTAGTCAAAACTTGACTAAATATAAAAACATGGACACCATCTCTATACAAGCAAGTATTGGTACATTCAACGCGGTAATAACAAGTAGGATGCAGATGAATCAAACTAAAAGAAAATTATGCGCATACAGCTCACAGTTCGTGGTTTGTATTTTACAATTATAAACCAAAAATAAGACTATTTGCTTTTCTATCTTCACCAAATAATGTCCATGTGAAAGTTGGTTTCCTACTTATTGACCGAAACTTGATTTTAACGAACCGGTATCGATACATTCAGTTATCCAATTCTAAGAATATCCCACAGATACAATATTGCCCCACCCCTCACACCCTCCTGACTCCCATCACTACCCTCGTACTCTGCACCATACACAATTTGACGAAAACAAGCCAAGAGTATCAAAATCTTAAAGTGTGCGAAATTCGGAGTTTCTAACTTCAAAAACATCCAAGAAAACCTCAACCTTTAGTTGTTATGAACCGACCGTGACCACCCCCCTGTGACCTTGACATTGGACGATGTTTAAAAAGACTGAGGTCATGTCGGAAGATCATCAAACACTACAAGCATACAAAGTTTCAAATCCCAAGCTTTAAAAACATCCCAGACATCTCAAAAACATCTCATCATGAAGGGTTTTGTTCACGGACGGACAGACGGGCGGATAGACGTCCGGGCGACCGCCCGTCCATACGTACGGACGCTGTTCATTACTATTACGACTCACTCAATACTCAGGTGAGTCAAAACATATATGCACGAGAGTGCAGATGTACCCAAAGCAATAGCCGACGTTGGAGCATAGCGTAGCATCAGGATTTACGAAGAAATTAAAAATACTGGTAAAGTTGGTTCGAATTGCAAGATAACCCCAAAGCATTACCGAAAAGCAAACCGCATGTGAACCCAAAACAACAAGAACCAGGGTGCTTAATGAAGTAAAAAAACAACTAAGCATGAGGATCAAAATGAACCCAACGGAAATACAGCGTGCAAGTTAACTAGAATCAAAAACGCAGAAGAGTTGAGACGCACCGAGCAGTGACCAGGCTTCCTCTCCGTCAACCAGCGGACGAATCCAGCGACTTCGACGAGCGGGTAAGCGAGTTGCTGACGGCGGGTACAATGTCCACATGATATCCAGTGCTTCGCTCTTGGTGAGCGAGCGGTATCGGTCTTGGTCGCCACTCTGCAGTGAGAGGACAGGACTCTGAGCTTCGTCGTCTGTAACGAAGGTGATGTCGTCCATGGTACTGCTGGTGGCGTTGCTGTCGCTGTCTTCGTTTCTGATGCTGATGTTGCTGTCGCTGTCTTTGATCTTGGCAGTGGCTGTGCTATCTGTTCTGTTATGGTGGACTTTGATGCCACGTTCGTTGGTGTTGTCACTTCTGGTTGTGCTCTCTGTTGCGTTGTCTTCAATACTGATGCTGCTGCTGTCATCGTTTTCTTGGACTTCAATGTCGATGTTACGTGTGAGTGTAGTGGCCTCGTTGGAGGTGTCGGCTACGCAAGCGCTGTCAGGCAGAAAGACGTCGTCGCTCGGAGAGCTGCAGGTGTCCAAGCTGGCAAAGGAATTCATGCCTTGGTCTGGGAAATGCTGCCTCATCTGAAAAGAGGTCGGCGCTTCTGAAGGCATCGGTCTGATTCCTCCTTGTTCGGGTCCACTTTCTTGCCCTCTGCCTCCTGTCTTCTTAAGTACTTTACTGTGATCTTTACGCTCGGGTCTGGTTCAATTGCTGTTGGTATTATGTAAGCCCGAAGTTGCTTTGATGTCTTTTTCTGCACTCTTAATGTTGACTTGCTCTTTGGCGATGGTGTGCTCTTGGATGGCGTGGATATCTGCCGTGATGCTGCCTCCCATTATGTTGCTTTCTGTTCCACGGGGGATAACCGGTCAAAGGCCGAACAGAAGCCGAAGGCCGCTCATGACACGTGTGAAGGCAAGTTTTGTCTGTTTTCTGGGTATTGTTTGATTTATGTCGGGATTTAAAGGCATATGTACGCGCTCCCGTGTTTACAAAGTGTAGTTTGCCCATAATCGATGTCAAACGCACCATAAGACCATATAATGACGATATGTCACCATGCGCGGACCATAATACATGCATTACAGCTTGTTCTAGCCTCTGAAAAAGTGAGGATGTCAACAAAGCCGCGGTGTTAGCTCCCTTGCATCAACGTTACATGTGTTGCCAAATCTATAAATAGGACGATCCAGATCAAAATGAAAATTAACATATCTCAACATTGAAGGGGTCCTAGACCACAATATTTTGCAGGGAACTTAATTTAGCATGTCTCCAGCTGTTGGTAAAGCAATTAGCGTGTATAGTCATCGAGTACATATGCCTTTAAGGTAAGCTGCTGATTCAGCGATGACTAAATTTGTTTCTCGATGCATAACAAGTCAGGGAGCGATTGATATTTGCCCGTAAATAGCCTTCAAAGCTGAAAATGTCCGCGATCGAGCACCGGAAATGGCTGTTCGATGGGTTTTGCAAGTAGAAATGTGCTTTATTTCACCAAATCAGCTCGTATTTGGTGTGGGTACGGGATTCTAGAGGACGAAGGAGTCATAAGAGGTGCAAAGAAGTGCTATTTGGGAGTCGAATAAATCTTCCGAGACAGTAGACAAGAGAAGGTCATATTTGAGAGATGCGCGTAGGCCGATTGTCTTTCCGACAAGCGAATGATACAGCAGATTAATCATTCGTTTTGACCAGAAACCTAGTCTCTAGTTTTAATGAATGAGTTTTTTAAATTAAAACAATCACGAGAACTCTCTCGCTTAGCCTAATGGCTGTTCGATGGGTTTCGCAAGTAGAAATGTGCTTTATTTCACCAAATCAGCTCGTATTTGACATCGGTTTGGTATATATATATATTTTCTAATCCTACCGCGAACTGGATAGCAGACGCGGCACGACTGTTGCACCACACTTTGAAGTAATCCCACACTTTGAAGTAAATTACTTCAAAGTGTGGGGATGTGCCCCACACTTTGAAGTAAACCCATTTTTTACTTCAAAGTGTGGGGGGATCTTCCCACACTTTGAAGTAAACTCAGTTTTTACTTCAAAGTGTGGGGGGATCTTCCCACACTTTGAAGTAACTTACTTCAAAGCGTGGGACTTTTGCATCGCCTGTTTGAGCCTGATGATTTTGTCAAAAAAAATGGCAAAGTCTTTTGGATGAGTGAACAAAAAAAGTGAGCGAGCCAAGAAACATAGTGATGTTTGTTATCAGGCTTTAAGCAATGTCCCATTGTTGAGTGTGACGAAAACTCGTGGTGACGATTTTAAAACATGTTGGGTCACGCATGGTCCAATCTTACATGGTCCAATCTTACATGGTCCAACCTTACATGGTCCGACCTTACATGGTCCAATCTTACATGGTCCAATCTTACATGGTTAAATCTTACATGGTCCAACCTTACATGGTCCAATCTTGCATGGTCCAATCTTACATGGTCCAATCTTACATGGTCCAACCTTACATGGTCCAACCTTACATGGTCCAACCTTACATGGTCCAATCTTACATGGTCCAATCTTACATGGTCCAATAATATATATATGGACCATGTAAGATTGGACCATGTGAGGTTGGACCATGTAAGGTTGGACCATGTAAGGTTGGACCATGTAAGATTGGACCATGCGTGACCCAATCTTACATGGTCCAATAACATATATATATATATATGGACCATGTAAGATTGGACCATGTAAGGTTGGACCATGTAAGATTGGACCATGTAAGATTGGACCATGTAAGGTCGGACCATGTAAGGTTGGACCATGTAAGATTGGACCATGTAAGATTGGACCATGCGTGACCCAACATGTTTTAAAATCGTCACCACGAGTTTTCGTCGCACTCAACAATGGGACATTGCTTAAAGCCTGATAACAAACATCACTATGTTTCTTGGCTCGCTCACTTTTTCTGTTCACTCATCCAAAAGACGTTGCCATTTTTTTTGGACAAAATCATCAGGCTCAAACAGGCGATGCAAAAGTCCCACGCTTTGAAGTAAGTTACTTCAAAGTGTGGGGGGATCTTCCCACACTTTGAAGTAAAAACTGAGTTTACTTCAAAGTGTGGGAAGATCCCCCCACACTTTGAAGTAAAAAATGGGTTTACTTCAAAGTGTGGGATTACTTCAAAGTGTGGTGCAACAGTCGTGCCGCGTCTGCTATCCAGTTCGCGGTAGGATTAGAAAATATATATATATATATATATATATATATATATATATATATATATATATATATATATATATATATATATATACCAAACCGATGTCAAATACGAGCTGATTTGGTGAAATAAAGCACATTTCTACTTGCGAAACCCATCGAACAGCCATTAGGCTAAGCGAGAGAGTTCTCGTGATTGTTTTAATTAAAAAACTCATTCATTAAAACTAGAGACTAGGTTTCTGGTCAAAACGAATGATTAATCTGCTGTATCATTCGCTTGTCGGAAAGACAATCGGCCTACGCGCATCTCTCAAATATGACCTTCTCTTGTCTACTGTCTCGGAAGATTTATTCAACTCCCAAATAGCACTTCTTTGCACCTCTTATGACTCCTTCGCCCTCTAGAATCCCGTACCCACACCAAATACGAGCTGATTTGGTGAAATAAAGCACATTTCTACTTGCAAAACCCATCGAACAGCCATTTCCGGTGCTCGATCGCGGACATTTTCAGCTTTGAAGGCTATTTACGGGCAAATATCAATCGCTCCCTGACTTTTTATGCATCGAGAAACAAATTTAGTCATCGCTGAATCAGTAGCTTACCTTAAATCCCGACATAAATCAAACAATACCTAGAAAACAGACAAAACTTGCCTTCACACGTGTCATGAGCGGCCTTCGGCTTCTGTTCGGCCTTTGACCGGTTATCCCCCGTGTGTTCTGTTGCCTTCCATGGATCTCCTGGCACCGATCCTACAGTTGGGGTCAACGATGATGTCATTCAGAGTTTTTCCGACCCTACCATTATCGATTCCACCGCTCTTGTTGTGCTTTGCAGTAGATTCTGTGATTTGAGAGTTGGTTCTCTTCTTTGTTTCAATGTTGTCACCCTTTAGAGCGGAGATGACGTCATCTGACAGTAATTTTTCTAGGTCGGCTGACATTTCAATCCTTGTACCTGCGACGTGGCGGGTCTTTTCTATGCTGTCGGAGTTCAGGTCGCGCCTGCTTTTCGTTCTGGGAGTACGTCTTGGTTGTATATTTGCATGGCTGTGTTTGGTGATCACCGGTGACTGAATCCTTTCCTCTAATACCTGATTTTGATTGTGTGCATGCATCTACATCTTCAGTTTCACTCTTGGGTTGATTTCTGCTATATTTGTATGTTTTAATTATAATATTTTATTTTCTGTGTTCTAGGTGCAGATCTGGAAGAGAAACTTCTGCTTCTTCATGACTGCCTAGTTCCCTGAGGCAAGGTTGGGAATGCTGCCAAGGAGAAGGCGTGGGCCAGGTACTACTCTGCTTTTTCAACCCAGCATTCAGGCATTACTGAGTTGACAGTATCCCCTGCAGCTTCAGCCTGGATTGCTTTGAACATTTTTATACTGTTGGTGTCTTAAAGGCCTATGAAGAAAAACTAGGGAACCAGTAAGTGCATTAGAAATCAAAGAGGATGAAGAGGACAATGCAAAGTATGTTGGAGGATGTGTTGCCAAAAAGCTAAAACAGAGAGTTTGGTGTCTCCAAAAGAGTGCGTACAGAGATGAGAAATGGCAGTGTTTGGAAGCCCTGACTTGCGCACCTGAATCCTACAGTGAAGAGAGTGAAACCACCCCTGACATGACAAGCATGCTGAACAAGGGCAAACTGACCTTTGTATTGCAGATGTGTCTGTCCATGCAACACAAAGAAGAAATCTTAAACAGAATGAGGCAAAGCGTTGATGATATTAAATAACCAAAGGGAAGTAATTGCTCTTTATTCATATGACATGACTGTGTAATAGAGTAAGCGAGAGTTGTACAAAAAAAACTTTTCTCCTGGCACCTGAGAGAATAACAAGCATTGAAATATACAAGCGACTTTCATCTTCTCGTGCCAGGAGAAAAGGTTCCGTACAACTCTCGCTTAATCTATTAGTTTACACATGTCGTATGCATAAAGAGCGATTACTTCCCTTTGGTGATTTGATGTCCATGGAACAGATTTTCTGGGAAACCTGTGCATCAACACACAGGCAAAAGCAGAACAGTGGAACAGTGATGCTGTTCCGGTGTGTTTTTATGACACTTTGTATTCATTTGATCTTTCACAAGCTGTTCAAGAAGACACTTTGCAAAATGTTCACCTGGGTTTGTTTTTTTAAATAAGACTCCACCACAAACTGAAGACAATGATGGACAAAATGAAATGTACATGGAAAGAAAAGAGTTTGAGGAAAAAGCTGAAAACATACAATGTTGAGAACAATCAGGAAGGATCTCTGTAGTGTGTTGTGTATGATCTTTCTTCATGCAGTACAAACTATCCTATCTGATCAAGTGCATGTACATTGAATTTGAACTTCTTGATTGTTGACTCAGGTGTCGATTTTTGGTGTTAAAATCTGCTGTCGTTAAAATGTACTTCTCTTCCTATTCAGTTCAGTATTGTATCACATGGCTTGTTCAGTGCCCGTTCTGTATTTTCATGCATGAGTCCATGTAAATTTAAGTCTGCAACATGAAAAATTGAAACATATTCATTTTGCTGTGGTTCAAACCTAATTTCTTTTTGTACTTGTTCAAGATATAATTTTGACAGCGAGATATTTTGCAAAGTTTTCATTTCAAAATCAATTGTCAGCCACTTGATAAATGTCTTGCATCGATGCGTCTGATTGTTTTTATGTTGACCACTATGTACACTGGAATTTGCTTTGCTTTCCTAATAGAACATGTTCAGTCGCATACCAGCAACACTTTGTTAACGTTTGAATGGAATTGGAAGTTGAATGAACGGAAATAGAGCATATATATGTATCTTTGGTCACAGTGACACACACACACACACCATACAGTGACAATTACTGCAGGGCCGGACTATCGGGGGGGGGGGGGGGGTGGTTATGGGGGTTGCGCACCCCCCCCCCCTAGCCTAAACATGTACCTCACTTATTTAAAAAAAAATGCATTATTTATTTTAAGCCGTTTCATGCAAGGAGCGACCATTTTCCTATCAGAATATGACCTACCCATCAGCTTCAGGGGGCTTTGCCCCCTGGCCCCCACAAGGGGCAGAGGAACATCCCCCTGGACCACCACTGGCAACCCCCCCCCCCCTCCTCTTTGCCTAGTCCGGCCCTGTAATGTACCAACATACACTATCTCACTCAGTCTCAATTCGCACAATTTGACACAAGAAAGATTCCTATTCATACACATGCATATATTTAATCAATGAAGTAGATACATTCTCAAACAAAGTTTCAACATGTTGCATCCAAATAAAGCATACATTCTTGTGACATTTAATTTAAATAATTAATTAACGGGAATTAATCAATGCTTTAATTTGGGAGTTTGAAATTTGTCGCAATAATTTCTTGGCCAAGTTTATTTACATTCTCTGCTAAAGAGCTTTACAGTCAAATCCAATTTTCCACACCTAACCTAACCCCCCGCGGGTTAGGGGGAGTCAGTCCCATATTGGTTGGGACGAGAAAGAATTTACCCGATGCTACCCAGCATGTCGTATTAAGAGGCGACTAACGGTTCTGTTTCTCCTTTTACCCTTGTTAAGTGTTTCTTGTATAGAATATAGTCAATGTTTGTAAAGATTTTAGTCAAGCAGTATGTAAGAAATGTTAAGTCCTTTGTACTGGAAACTTGCATTCTCCCAGTAAGGTCATATATTGTACTGCGTTGCAAGCCCCTGGAGCAATTTTTTCATTAGTGCTTTTGTGAACAAGAAACAATTAACAAGTGGGTCTATCCCATCTCCCCCCTTTCCCCTATCCCATCTCCCCCCTTTCCCCGTAGCGATATAACCTTGGATGGTTGAAAACGACGTTAAACACCAAATAAAGAAAGACACCTAACCTATAAAACACAACATTCTAAATGCAAAAAAAAAATCATTCTCTTGGCTCAGAATTGGTGTTAAATAATTGTGACACAAAGCGATTTACTGAAAATTTTACTTGTCACTCACTTCGACACTGTCGCCAAGCCAGTCTAAACTGCAGCACGCTGCTTCGGGAGGGACTTTTTCCTTTACACTTTAAATCCAAACACCATCAGCTGGTAGAAAAATCACTGAAAATGCTAACTCAAAGTCAAACCTTAACCAAGCTGGCCTCCAGGCTCCAGCACAACAACCTTAACCAGGTTCTCCTCGTTCTTCGCGAGGCACCACGCCTCGGGAAGCTGCTGTACATCACGACACAGTTCTTCAAAGTTGTAGTTGCAACAACCTCTGGCAATTCTGGTGCGGGACGGAATGTCTGAAAAAAAGCAGAACAATAAACCCTTAGTAAAACTAAATTTCTGGAGAAATAAGTCTAACTGTCTATAAAAATAGCTGGATGATAGCTATTAATGGCAGTTGATTGACGTTTGAAGTTGAACGATTTGGTGGAGAATAGGTCGACAAGCTCTCTGAGCTCCGGTGAAAGGCAGTTGAAAGGCAGAAAGAACAAGCGTTCTGCAATAAAGCATGCAATTTAGAAGTGACAATGAATTTAAAAACATCAAGCATATATCAAAACAGAATTAAGCTAGAGGGGAGAGAAAACAAATATATTGCACTGATCTTTTTGGTGTGTTGATCTGACTTCAGTTCCTGCACCATTTTTAACTTCCATGCATGATATCTGTACATTCAAATCAATCAATGGTTCAGTTATAATATATCACTTATCGGTTATTTCTTGAATATCTGTTGTTCCAGTTCTAAATTTTCATACATAGTCTTTTACATAGATCTGTCAATATTTTTACTTACTTTTGGCAATTCTTGCAGTTTCTTTTGTGGTGATGCTGTCATCTTTTCAGCGATTGAGATGTCGGTACTTTCCCCCTGAAAAAACAACAACCATGGAATAGAAAGGGATCTATAAATCTACAGCCGAATTTCTAACATTTAGAAATTGTTCTGTTGCAAATTTGTCGGTTCGCTGAGCTAAAATAGTGGCCGATGTGAGCGAGAATTCTGCAGAAAAACGATCTGCTGATCAGCTTGCGTGCACAGTTCGGTTTTTCCAGTGGGTCAGATGCTCTTGCGTTTCAAGTGTTAAAAACAAAAAATAATGACGTGCCGTCCACAATCAATCTTTATTGTTGATTCACATGACTCATTTCAATCATCAGCAATGATCTTTTTGTATTGCTTTGTTTGCTTTTCACTTACCTGAGCCACAAACTCCACCTCCCCTTCGAAATTCTCCATCTTCTCCATGTGTTGAAAGACTGTACCGGAAGTAAATGTTCTGTCAAAATCGTATTTTCCGCTTTCCGCTACTTGGTGAGCGCGCGCAACGAGTTGGCGATCCTGTCAATACACATCTATGCTTGGACAAAAGACTGCAATCCAACGGTTAGTTTTCGACAATATTTCATTTTATAAACAGATCACACGCAACAAAGTGCACACATCTCATCAATTTAAAGACCATACAGCGGTTTTATACATTATTTTGCCCCAGAAAACTGAATTTCATACAGTTTTTAACGTTGGAACACGGGTGCAAAAGTTCGTCTGCTAGCCCCATTCGAAGAAAGAACATTTCCTAAGCGATACCAAAACATGAACAGAACACACACTATCTTATGGCATTCAATTTGTCAAATAATTATTTGGATACTTTTTCATGTTTTTTCACCAGTTTTAGCTAAATAATCATTTTTAGAAGCTCATGTGCTAAATAAGTAATTGTTTATAAACAATGTAAAACAATTCTAAATAATGTTTTGTTTACGTAAACCATTCATTATTTACCTAAACAATTCATTGTTTACGTAAATAATTCATTGTTTACGTAAATAATGATTTATTTAGCAACATTGCTGATTGTTTACAAACAATGTAAAATACGTCTAAATAATATAATTGTTTACGTAAACAATATATTATTTAGACTTATATTACATTGTTTATAAACAATCAGCAATGTTGCTAAATAAATCATTATTTACGAAAACAATGAATTATTTACGTAAACAATGAATTGTTTAGCCAACACATTTTCCATTATTTAGGGGTTTCTTGGATTCGCTTCTGAACTAAGTTTTATGTCTTGGAGATACCTTGTATTGAATTATAGTATACTAGAGGAATACCCGGCTTCGCCGGGGTGAATCGCGAGACAGAGACAGACAGCGTGGCGGTTCATCACAATCACCTTTGCAGGCGAAGTCCTGTCAAACGGGATTGAGAATTTTAGAGCTTATTTCTTAGCCCTATATTATCTGTTGTGGCTTCTCAAATGCCAGAACATACAGACAGTTAAAATTAATATTAAAAGTCCTACGGTTTTGAGCCATTAAGGACTTGAGTGTTTGTCCGCTTTCAAAAAGAGGAAAGAAAGAAACAAAAAATAAGGAGAGGAGGGCAGGGGGTGGGGTTGAGTTGATAATGCTCTGTGGAATTTGTTAAAATGAAAAGTAGTTAAGATGTTTCTTGGTAAGAATTATAAGTCTGTATTCTATATCTTGAATAACGGGCTTGTAATATTATTTTTTTAATTTCAAATCGAGTTAAAAAGTGGAACCTTTCAGGATCACCAATAAAACCAAATAGATGAGCAAGTAAGAGGAACACGAACAATAAATCTCAAAACTTTTTACAAATAAAAGGATTAAGATGTAAGCCACGAAGGCCGTGGTAATAAAAACAATATGTACAGTTTGGCGACTAGTGGGCCTTGGGTGAGGATATGTTGTCTAGAAGGTAGTCGCTGGAATCAGGAGGGATGGCGGGAGCCACTCGACCTCAAACTGAAACACGCTGATGTGATAATCTGGGCTTAGTTATACCCACAGCCCCATGTCCGAGTCCCTGACCAGTCGGCACAGCAGCAAGCTGTGTGACCAGCCTAGAGAACTGCTACTGCGCAGATAATCCTGGGGACTCAGACCATGGAGCTGCATATGGTCATATAAGGTTTTAAAGGTAATTCTATTTGTAGCGCATGGAGCGAAAATGTGTTGAAATGAATAGGGTTCTCCACAATGGCAGGACTTGTTAAAGATATGGAAGCGGCAGCCGCCGGCACGGAGGCGTCTGAAGATAGTGAGGAGGTTTGTTGGGAGATCGGGGTGTAGATCGTTCATATCAATGGGTTGATAGGACAGAGATGTTACGTACTGACTTCGAATGAGTTTACGGATTTTACTGTAGAACTCGGTTACTGAGTAGCCGATGTTAGTGTTAGCTGGGCTAGATTCTGCCGCTTCTTTGGCAGCGACATCCGCCAGTTCATTTCCCCGGACCCCTACGTGAGAGGGGACCCAGAGAAATGATACGGATGTGCCGGATGAGATTAACTGGTGACATATAAAGAGGATTTCTCTTTGTAGCTCTGCCCGATTTGATGTGTTTCGATGCAGAGCTTGTAATGAAGAGCGCGAGTCAGAGCAGAAAACTACCGCACGCGGTGTGACTGGGAGGTCATTTATAAAAGTGCATGCCATGAGCAAGGCAAATAGCTCGGCTGAGAATATGGAGATGTCTTTATTAAGATTATATTTCCTTGAGATTTTGAGATCTGGGATCACAAAGGCGCAGCCAACGCTGCCGTCTGCAAATTTGGATCCGTCAGTAAAGACTTTTAAATGCTCCGAGAATTTGTAGTTTAGGGTTTCTTTTGTAACAGTAGCTAGGTAGACGGGGTTATCTTTTTTGGTAGTATTATCTTCACTGTCGTATATGATAGTAGGGGTTTCCTCAAGCCAAGGCGGGTAGGAGGGCGGGGGGACCCTGGCCAGCTCACTGACCTTCACCCCGCTATCGGCTAGAATGCGGTTTACTGTGTCGGATAAGGGTAGCGTTTTGGCCAAGAGTTGAGTGCTATGTTTGGTGTTGGCCTCATAATTTTGGTGCTGAGGAAAAAAGTCAGTCAGGACCTCGCAGGCAGAGTTCTCTACCGCGTGGGCTCTGACAGCATACTGAGCTGAACGGAGTTTTATCTCATCCACAAGGGGCAGCCACCCACACTCGCTGTAGACTCGACTCTTACTCGCTTGTTGGGAGAGTCCCAGAGCTATTTTGAGCGCCCTGCACTCTATAATAGCCAGTTTTTTCATGAGCGCCGGGCGCGTCGCGAAATAAGCTTCGCACCCGTAAAGGAGGCGGGAGCGAATTAATGCCCGCACTACCTCTGTGACACACTTACGTCCTCTGGCCCAGGATTGGGACGCCAGGTAGCGTATGATATAAAGATCCTTGTTGGCCTTATTGATCAGATGTTCGATATGACTGGTCCAGTTAAGTCGGGTATCGATGATAACGCCGAGGAACTTAACTTCTGAGCTCGGTTTGATAATATCACAACCTATCTTTATACTGCAGTTCCTGTACAGTTGTCTACGGGAGACAACAAGAAAGACTGTTTTATTTGAGGCTAGTTGGAAGCCGTTGGTGTACATATATTGACAGAGGTTGTCGATTTTAGTTTGGTAAGAAGATAAGTCAACAGTGTTGGTAACTCTGTTATGGCGTGGTCTATTAGTGTCTATTAAGGCGAGGTCGTCCGCATACAGAAGTACACTGGCACCGTCAACCTTAACAGAAGTAATGTCATAGAGCATGATGCTGAATAAGTTTGGCGCGATGATACTGCCCTGGGGAACCCCCATGTCCAGCGCATGGGTTTCGGACACCGAAGAGCCCACTCGGACAGACATCTTGCGATTGCTGATGAAGTTTTTGATGAATTGGTACATGTGGCCAGAGACACCGATTCTGCCGAGTTTTAGGAGTAGACGAGCATGCCAGACGCTGTCGTACGCAGATTTAATATCAAAGAAGGTTCCAAGAAGAGAATTATTACTATGTGCCAAGGTCTTTTTGATTTTTTCAGTGACGTGCACAATGTGGTCCGCACACGAACGACCTTGCCTAAAACCTGCCTGGCATGTAGGAATGATATTGTGTTTATTGAGGTGGAACTCCAGCCTCTGGTTCACCACACGCTCAAAGATCTTGCTGAGGTGGGGGGTTAGTGATATGGGGCGGTAACTGCCAGGTAGATTGCCCGGTTTTCCGCTCTTCAATACTGCTACTACTTGTGAGTCTGACCACGCTGCGGGGATAGTATCCTTTAACCAGCATAGGTTGAAAAACTGAGTGAGCAACTTAACAAAGTTAGGTGGTAGATGTTTTATCATGTGATATGATATTGGGTCTAAACCTGTGGATTTTTTTGGGTCTTTCACAGAAGAGATGGCGTTTTGGACTTCTTTTGCCTTAAACATGCAGTTTATAGGCAACTGGTTGTCATCTGGGGGGTATGTGAAACCCTTCTCCTGATCTAACCTATAATTGAGTCGTTCAGTATCTAGGGATTTTGATTGACTATTTTTGGCAAAGGTATCTGCTAATAGGTTTGCCTTTTCAGAGTCAGTTGTGGTCATTTTATCACCCGATAGTAGTGGCTTTTCTTTAGTTCTGTATCTACATTTAAATCTGCGGATTTTCTTCCAGATTTTGCCACAGTCTTTGTAATCTTTAGTTTCTTTGTGGACAAAGTTTTCCCAGTTTTGAAGTTTAGCCTCAGCGGTGATCTGGTTAAATTGTATTTCAGCTGACTTCATATTCGTGAAGTTAGCGTCTGAGCAGTGCCTGAGATATGTCCTAATGTGATATCGCTTGTTTGCCAAGGCTTCATCACAGTCTGCATTCCACCACTCATTCCTTTTGGCCTTACAGTTAGGATTTACTGATTTAAGCGGAATGTGATTATTGGCAGCAGTGAGTATACATTGACGTATGTTATTGTAAGAGGCTTCGATGTCATCCGTAAGGAGAGTTTCCTCCCTGACACCCTCGAGCTCCGCACGGAAGCTGTCCCAATTTGCCTGTTTGTAATTGTACTTTTTTCTGACCTCCGAGTTATTGCGATTAGGGGCGAAGTGGCGGAAGGTAAGAACAATGGGTAAGTGATCGGAGCCGAGGGCGTCCGGGAAAACGTTCCAGTCGATGTCAGTGACTATGGCATTTGAGCAAAGGGAGAGATCGATTGCTGACGGGGAATGGTCAGCTCTGTCTGGAAGTCTGGTTGCCGAGCCATCGTTTAGTATACAAAAGTCAGTTTCCAAAATGACGTCAGCAAGGTTGCTATTGGCATGTTTGTATCTAGGGTTAGCAGAGTCCCACAGAGGGTGGTGATTATTAAAATCACCCATCACGCACCAGTGTGCCCTGCCATGATCCAGGGATTTTAGCCAGTCGGTAGTTCCTTTTTTATTACACCCGTGGGGGTAATATATGTTAACTATGTTGAGGTTTTTGGATCCTTTTATTTCGATTTCAACAGCACATGTACTGAGATTTTCTGAACTAGGGATGAGAGGTGCAAAGGGTTTGTAATTTAAGGAAGACTTTAGATAAATAGTTGTTTGAATGAGTTGCCCTGAGCCCTTTTGCTCTACTATGGGAGGGAAGTCAAAACCATCTATAGAAGGCAGTAAGGAGCGTTTTCTCTTGACTGACTGGATAACTAAGATGTCAGCAGAGTGATTTGATATATAATTATATAGCTGAGAGAAGTTAGAGTTGATAGAGCGACAGTTCCACTGCAATATGATAAATCCGTGACCGCTTTCACCTTGTTCAGCCATTTTAACACGCACAAAGAAGGTAAGTTAAAGGGCAGATTTAAAATAGGTTAAAAAGTGGTTTTAACAGCTTTCATATCCGTCACGGACAACTGCTTGGCACCAGCAAGGGCGCCCAGCGCCAGAGTGGCGCCGCCCGGAATGAAGCGTTCAACCTTGGTGTTGGAGAGTTGTGTGTATGTAGCTGAGAGGGAGTCGATCAGGTCGAGAGGACTCTGCATCTGTCTGGCCTTAACCATGAAGCCGAGGCACTGCTCGATGAAACCTTGAAGGCCTCTTTGTTGTTCATTTAAATTTGCATATTGCTCTCCTGTTTTTAGCTTATCTAGTGCAGCGTCGGCTAGCTCAAGCTCTGCCTTCTCCTGCTCCTCCCTCATCTGCTGCTTTATTTCCTGTTCAGTTTTAAGTTTGTATTCTCTGAATCTCTGGGCCAATCCCTCCTCCATTCTCCCCATCAACCTCTCGAAGAGCTGCTCTTCTTTCGAGTCCTCCTTTCTGTTCTGGGCTTTGCGTAGGAGGGAGGCCTTTAACCCGGGGGTCCCATGAAGCGGCGCCTCTGCCCGAGCCGTCTGAGACTTACAGGGCGCCTGGGGGCCAGGATTTGGATTTTGCGAAGTTGTTTGGTGCTTCGCGGTTGCAGCAGAACTGTCCGCATGAACTGGAAGGAATGTATTGTCATGTTCGGTCATTTTGTTTTTGATTTCTTGTATTTTATTTACTTGCCCACCCAGGGGGGGTCTCTGGACAGCCAAAGAGTACCCGGACCGGGGGGTTGAGGTCCGCCGGATCGGTTGCGGAGGGGGACGCCAGAAGGAGTCCCTCATTTCCGCTGGGGCAGTCGCTGTTTTATTTTGTTGTTTGGCGAGCTCGCGCCGCGCCCGATCCAGGGCCTCAGAATATGGTATGTATGCTGCCGACCTGATCTTATTGGCCTGCAGCCTCAGTCTCATTTCCGGGCATCCAAGATAAGCGGCGGAATGCTCGCCCTTGCAGTTTACGCAATGTTTGGCCTTGGTGCACGTCGCTCCGTCGTGGCCCTTGGAGCCACATCGGGGGCAGATCTGCACTTTTGATTTGCATTGTTGTTTTAGGTGCGATAGTCTCTGGCACTTCGTACAGCGCCGCACTGGAGGAGTGTAGGGTTCGACGCCGTACACCTCACTCTCCAGAACGACGCTGTCTGGAAGAATTGCCGTTGTAAACGTGACACGGACCGCCTGAGACGGTTTCCCATCCCTAAGGAGAAGACGGCGAAAAGATCGAACCGAGGAGGGGCCCTTTTCTACAAGACTCCCATCCTCCATCCGGACGCGCACGCCCACTGCCATCTCAGACAGGTCTGTTCCTGAATGTATTGTGGGTATGCGTTTAATGACACCTTCGGTTGTTACCTCCGGACGGTGGCATTTCACTTTGATGCCGCCGATCGAGTCCAGCCTCAATAGCTTGTTTTGTTGTGATGCTGAGGAGCACCCTACCAGGACGCTCCCAGCTGCCAGCATGCGTATTTCTTTGACCTCGCCGATGGCAAGGTCAAAAGTTTTTTTCCTCCTGAGGCCGAGTCCCTGCAATGTTGCAGGGCCCTCCTTCAGGTCCTGCACCACCACGGGGAACTCTAAGAAGGAGGGAGGAGGTTGCTTGGGTTGGTAAAGAAGTTTTCTTCGGGGTCTTTGTTTTGTGTGTGTGTGTGTATTGGCAGGTGGTAGTGGCTGTTGAGTTGTCTGGTTTTCTTGTGATTCAGTTAGGGGTTGGGAGGTGTCGACCCCCCGGGCAGATGTTGCATGGGAAATACCTGTGTTTCCCTGAAGAGGGGGACCCTCGCAGAGGACCTTTTGCTTCTTTTTCTTTTTGGGCTTCTTACGATTGACTTCGGTGAAGTCTTCCTCAAAATGATCAGTAATCTGAGAGCGTGGGGGGCTATCCCGGAAGAGAAGAGATTCCGGAGAGCTCTGCCCCCCCTCAGGGTCGTCCTCCCGCAATCTCTTTCTCTTGAAAGGAGAAGATATGCTGGTTTTCTCATTGGTGATTGCTTTATTAAGCTGTTTGGATTTTGGGGACTGACCAGTCCGGCTGGCCCGGTCAGTCTCATTCAGTGATTCCATGGGAATATCTGGGGCGCGGTCAGAACCGCTTGCTGTTTGGTCCATATTAAGGGACCAATCTTGCTCCCTCAGAGCAGTGGCGTCCGTTGGAAGGTAGTTATCTACCCAGATGAACGTTTCCCGCCTATCAGCAAAGGTGGTGTTTGGCAGTTTGTGTTTAGCAACTTGGCTCATCACTTACAAGGTACGGTACGGTCACCAAGAAAAAACAAGCCAAACAGCTCAGGGTTAAAAAGGCAGGATAAAAGCAGGGTAACAAAAGCGTCCCTAGACAAAGAGTGAGCTGAAGCTCACCCCTCTAGCGACTTTCACTTCTCTCCCGAGAAACACGAGGACTCCTGCAGCGCGAGTGGGAACGCCACCAAGGGCTAGGGCAGCTAGCCCCCTTTCTGGACCCACGCCAAGAGCAGAGGGAGCTGTGTCGTGTGTTTAAGACACAACGAAAATGTGATTGTCCCCCTTTACCCTCAGGAATTCGGGAGAAAATCGCTATTTGAGCACTGACTTGGCTATGTAAGCTCGAGGTGCGTTAAAGCAGTCGCTATGTAATCAGCATGTTTGCTTGTGAAAGAACGCACTCTACGGGCCAGCAACTGCAGTGAATTACTCGTGCTGAGTGTGACATGACATGCACGTGACAGAACACGACATGACATACAGACAGACAAAAGCCGCTAGACCACATCACAAACAGAACTCTACAATACACAGGTTTTTGCCCACACACACACACACAAACACACACACACAGAGAAGCCGTATATATATATATGCATATCTGTATCTATAAATATATAGAGATAGGTGAGAGTGTATTTTTCGCGTGGCTATAAATTGATTCGACCTTTTCACTTTGACAGTAAGAACAACTTACGGGTGCAAGGGAAGCGTTGTGGACAGCGCAGTGGACAGCGCAGTGACATTCTAAAAATAGTAGTAACTTACAAACGGGAAAGCCACACGAAGGAAGGGAGATAAACGCCAAACACTGGAGAAGATAAGGAAGAGTTACTTATAATGGTGAAATGAACACAAAAACCAAAATCAGTTCAGCGCTGCGCGCTGAGAGCACGTGTTGAAATATCTCATCGATGATATTGTGTCCGGGGTGTAGCTGAATACGGTGTCCAAATTTGAAAAAGATCCACCGAGAACTTTGGCGTTGTGATGTGGTGTAGCGGCTATGGTGTGTCGGTATGGGGGCCCGGGTAGCTGAGGTGGAACCAACATAGCTGAGGTGGAACCAAAATCGAATCAGCGCTGCGCGCTGAGAGCACGTGTTGAAATATCTCATCGATGAGGTTGTGTCCGGGGTCTCTCTGAATAAGCCCACCAAATTTGAAGCAGATCCATCGAGAACTTTGGCCGTGCATGGTGAATACACAGATACACAGACACACACAGACACAAGTCGTATATATATATAGACTAGAGGAATACCCGGCTTCGCCGGGGTGAATCGCGAGACAGAGACAGACAGCGTGGCGGTTCATCACAATCACCTCTGCAGGCGAAGTCCTGTCAAACGGGATTGAGAATTTTAGAGCTTATTTCTTAGCCCTATATTATCTGTTGTGGCTTCTCAAATGCCAGAACATACAGACAGACAAAAGCCGCTAGACCCCATCACAAACAGAACTCTACAATCCACAGGTTTTTGCCCACACACACACACACAAACACACACACAGAGAAGCCGTATATATATATATATATATGTATATAT